>NC_143034.1:58703870-58948870 GCF_057628025.1 Oncorhynchus mykiss
AACATGACCAGAGATTAGGCTTGGACTCATCAGTCCTCACTCATTATTATCTGACTCCCACACACGCAGTACTCGCGCACACACAATTGTCTCTTGGTTTAATCCATTTGAATTCAATCAATTTTTGACAGCATCCCTTTTGATTTAAGCAAAACTTTCCATTGATGTTTGCTCATGGAAGAAAGGGCCAGAAAGTGACTTTTTGGACCTGATTGCCAAAACATTCAGGAGATAGGTGCTCAAAGTTAATCCACTTTGCATACCATACCATGAGACTAGAGGTCGACCGATTAACCGGAATGGCCGATTTAATAAGGGCCGATTTTCAAGTTTTCATAACAATCGGAAATTGGTATTTTTGGGCGCCTAATAATAATAATAATAATAATAATAATAATAATAATAATAATAATAATAATAATAATAATAATAATAATAATAATTATTATTATTATAATACATATTTTTTAACCTTTATTTAACTGGGCAAGTCAGTTAAGAACACATTCTTATTTTCAATGACTGCCTAGGAACGGTGGGTTAACTGCCTCGTTCAGGGGCAGAACGACAGATTTTCACCGTGTCAGCTCGGGGGATCCAATCTTGCAACCTTACAGTTAACTAGTCCAACACAATAACGACCTGCCTCTCTCTCGTTGCACTCCACAAGGAGACTGGCTGTTACGTGAATGCAGTAAGCCAAGGTAAGTTGCTAGCTAGCATTAAACTTATCTTATAAAAAACAATCAATCATAATCACTAGTTAACTACACATGGTTGATGATATTACTAGATATTATCTAGCGTGTCCTGCATTGCATATAATCTGACTGAGAATACAAGCATACATGTATCTAAGTATCTGACTGAGCGGTGGTAGGCAGAAGCAGGCGCGTAAACATGGATTCAAACAGCACTTTAGTGCATTTTGCCAGTAGCTCTTCGTTGTGTGTCAAGCATTGCGCTGTTTATGACTTCAAGCCTATCAACTCCCGAGATGAGGCTGGTGTAACCGAAGTGAAATGGCTAGCTAGTTAGCGTGCGCTAATAACGTTTCAAACTTCACTCGCTCTGAGCCTTGGGGTGGTTGTTTCCCTTGCTCTGCATGGGTAACGCTGCTTTGATGTGGTGGCTGTTGTCGTTGTGTTGCTGGTTCGAGCCCAGGGAGGTGCGAGGAGAGGGACGGAAGCTGTACTGTTACACTGGCAATACTAAAGTGCCTATAAGAACATCTAATAGTCAAAGGTTAATGAAATACAAATGGTATAGACAGAAATAGTCCTATAATAACTACAACCTAAAACTTCTTACCTGGGAATATTGAAGACACATGTTAAAAAAGGAACCACCAGCTTTCATATGTTCCCATGTTCTGAGCAAGGAACTTAAACGTTAGCTTTCTTACATGGCACATATTGCACTTTTACTTTCTTCTCCAACACTTTGTTTTTGCATTATTTAAACCAAATTGAACATGTTTCATTATTTATTTGAGGCTAAATTGATTTTATTGATGTATTATATTAAGTTAAAATAAGTGTTCATTCAGTATTGTTGTAATTGTCATTTATTATTGGTCCTCCAATAATCGGTATCGGCATTGAAAAGTCATAATCGGTCGACCTCTAGTGTCTAGGTCTGTGAGCACATACTGATCATTCTATGTTTTCCATTCTAGTCATTTAGCAGAAGCTCTTATCCAGAGCGACTTACAATTAGTGCATTCATCTTAACATAGTTAGGTGAGACAATACATCACAATTGTATCGAGTACATTTCCCTCAACACATTTCTTCCAGATGTTTTTGAAAGATGGGCAGGGACTCCGCTGCCCTGACTTTAGGGGGAAGCTTGTTCCACCAAGTTGCAGGAGTTTGATGGCAGAAGCTGGTAGCCCAGCCAAAAGAGTTGCAGTAGTCTAGACGTGCCTGGATTAGGACCTGCGCCGCTTCCTGTGTGTGGAAAAATTGTACTCTGAAGAGAGTGAACCTGCAGGAGCGAGTCACTGCTTTGATGTTTGCAGGGAATGACAGTGTTGTCCAGGGTCACGTCAAGGTTCTTTGCGCTCTGGGAGGGGGGCACCTTGGAGTGATGTGATGGAGAGGTCTTGGAGTGGGCAGGCCTTCAATGGGAGGAAGAGCAGCTCTGTTTTGTTGAGTTTGAGGTGGTGGGCCGACATCCAAGCTGAGCTATGCCAGGCAAGCAGAGATGCGTATCTCCACCTGGCTGTCAGAAGGGCGGTGAAGGAGAAAAAGTAGTGTCATCTGCATAGCAATGATAGGAAGACCATGAAGAGCAGAATGACTTGGTGTAAAGAGGAGCGGGAATAGAACTGAGCCCTGGGGGACACCAGTAGTGAGAGTAAGTGGTGAACACACCAAGTCAGCTTTGGTAGAGTGGAGAGCAGTCTCGGATGAGTGACACGACTTGAAGCCTAACTGGTTAGGCTCAACAAGATCTTTCTGAGAGTTACAGCACGCTCAAGTGTTTTTGGAAAGAAAAGGGATACCAGTCTGTAGTTGTTGACATCAGAGGGATGAAGAGTCGGTTTCTTAAGGAGAGGCAAACTTCAAGTCAGAGGGGACGCAGCCAGTGGTCAGGGATGAGTTGAGGAATGGGAGAAGGTCTGTAGAGATGGTCTGGAGGAGGTGATGTGGACAGGTTATTGGGTAGCCAGCCTTCATTAGTCGCAGGATTTCATCTAGAGAGGGAGGGGAGTAAGAGGTCAAATAGTTATGTGGGAGTTATGTGTCCCCCGCAACATGACCTGCCGCGCTGCTCTGCTTCGCTGCTTCTTAACACACTGCTCACTTAACCCGGAAGCTAGCTGCACCAATGTGCGCCAATGTGTTGGAGGAAAGACCGTCCAACTGAGGTCAGCTTGCAGGCGCACGGTCGGCCACAAGGAGTCGCTAGAGCATGATGAACCAAGGAAATCCCCCGGCCAAACCCTCCCCTAACCTGAACGACGCTGGGCCAATTATGCGCCACCCCATGGGGCTCCCGGGCCATGGCCGGCTGTGACACAACCCGGAATCGAACTGGCCTTAGACCACTGTGTCACTCGGGAGGCTGTATTTTTTTGACAATATCGCAATGTTATTTTCGCGTGAATTCAAAACTCCAGTATTTTTCCTTAATATATTATTGTTCTCCAACTTATTTTTTAAATAGATTGATTAAAATGCATTTTCTCATGGCTCTCTGTTGTGCCTCTGCAGCAGACCATATGGTGAGCAATATGCTTGGAACATCGAGTTGCAATACATACAGAATCGTGAGAATCGCAACACGTATTGTATTGGCACCTAAGTATTGTGATAATATCATATTGTGAGATGCCTGGCAATTCCCAGCCCTAGTATTAAGTAGCCACCGGATTGGCTGATGGTACACCCCCTGGACAGGATGCTAGTCTATCGTATTAGGCATATTACTCCTTTATGGCCCTGTGTGTGTGTGTGAATAACCTAGATCCTCCACTGTGTGTGCAGCAGCAGCACAGGGTTGACTGGCCCAGTTATGCTCATAATTATGACAGTTATTCACTCTTAGTGGCTCTTTTTGAACATAGTCAAGCGCTTGATGTGACCCCCTGGCCAGCTGCCGCTCTCTAAATATTCCTCTTTCAAGTCTTAGGGGGTTTCAGCAGCGGTGAACCTGTGAGGAACAGTCCTTTTTTCTTTATTTTTCCCCGTATCATGGCTGACGTCTTTTAATGTCTATCCCCATCTCTCGCCGTCCCTTTCCACCCTCTGCTTAATTTGTCTTCAATCCTTTCTAGTTTTGTTTTTATCCTCTCCTTGTCTAGTCTGCTGCCCCCCTTCTCTCTTTTTCATCAGCCTGTAGTACATCGACCCATCTTTCATCTTGCCTCTCATCTCCCATTCTTCCTCTCACTTTGCTTTTTCTGCTATCCATTTGTTTTCTTCTTACACTTTTGTTTCCCCCCGCTACTCTCCTGTCTCTCTCAGCTCCATCCTCCTCCCCTCCCTCCCTCTCCCTCATTCCCCTCCTCACCATCCAATCCCTGCTCTCTGAAGCTGAGGAGATGTAGGTTTGCTCTGCCATGGAGTCTTGACAGGATGGATGGCAGCGGGTGTCTGTGTTGTCATCTCATCTCCCCTCCAACCTGACTAAACGATCAGGCTCACTGGTAGACAGACAGGCCGGGGCAGGGAGTGCAGAGGCAAGGAGGGTGGCAGTGCGCGGCCCCAGCGTTTACCCAACCTGATTACAGGATCACACACTGCAGGTCAACCCTAATTTCCTGGAGTCCCAACTCATTACCACACCGCTGACCGACGCCTATCAGTCAGGGAGGGAGGGAGGGAGGGAGGGGAAGAGAAGGAGGAAGGTGGAAGGTGGGAGACGGATGCATAGAGAATGAGTACAGGTCAGAGAAAGGAGAAGAGGGGGTGAAGGAGGGATGGCCAGAAGAGATTGAGATGAGAGAAAGCACAGAGTAAATGATCATAGGTCATAGACAGGGCGAGGAGGATAGGTGTTGCAGTGAGTCAAGGAGATTTTAGTCTCCGATTCAGACAGTAGAGGTAGTAGATCTAAGTAGCTGTTCTGCTGTTATGTAGGTCTGAAGGCTGGTTTAGCCAGATGACTTTCACTGTACAGACCAACCAGGATGGCTCTGCCCACCACAGGACCAAGGAGACACACCCTCTTCACCTCACACAGTTGACTCATTATTTTGTACACAGTCTGACACAATCACAGCATATTGTCAGACCTAAGTTTCTCTTAATCCCCATTTTGCCTGTTAAAACGGTGTTTGAACCAGGAGGCATTAGTGATTTTGGAGCCCAAAAATATCGACTGGACTCATGCTTCTGTTGTCAGGTTTTGAATACACATCTGCTTGTCCAGTCAATAAGAACACTCACATATTCATTGCAGGTGAGCTATTGATCAAGCCTCTGTCCCCCTGAGACACACACCTCTGAGAGTAGCACTGCCTCTCACATTCCGTGCTTGCATTTTGCCCCTATATTTTGCATCTGATTGACATTTCTGACTGGCTTGTGTAAACCTGAGGGTGTTAAGATGATTCCATTCATTCCTTCAGTCCACCTCTCTTCTCTCTGAGTTTCTGACCCAGGGGCTATGGCAGGGTCTGGATTAAAGAGAGGGGGGAAGAGTGTTCTTTATTCAGAGCATGTCACAGAGAGACATTGTTAGTCAGAATGGTATTGCACTTGGCTTTGCGTTGTGATTCAGGTTGGATTGGCTTTCTTCATGGTCTCAAGTTGGGCCTATTTGTTTTAGATTACTGCTCTGAAACAGTAATTTGTCTTACAGACCAGAAGAGCTTGAAGTGTCTCACATTCCTCAGCTATTGTCTTAGTACATGTCTGTAAGTTATATAATTAAGCCTAATATGAGGACATATCTTAAAGGGACCATACAACCTGATGAAGTTTATATCTTGTTCAGTTATGTGGGAGTCTCTGCAGGAACTAGAAGTGCTAGTGTTTATTACTAGACATTAGGGATGCACCGATATGACATTGTTGGCCGATACTGATATCCGATATTTTCATTGTCAAAAAAAAACTATACTGATAACACATTTTGGGGAATATTCAGAGGTGGCAACTTTTCATGGGAATTGATATTAATACCATTTTAAATGTAGATGTTTTTTTGCATTGGATATATTTACCATATCATATGGAGACAGAAACATAAACCTTTTACCTTATCATAAGTAGACATAATTGCAAATGATTAAATCCTTACAATAGAAATAAAAAAAACTATTTAGTTACAAAATGAACTTTAATTTAATGAGTTGACTCTTCAGATGGGATGATTTCACTGAACAACAAAAGGGAATATTGAATGATCCCCAATGATCCATCACTTCCAAAAACATATTCAACATAGGTAAAATGATAGTCTAGAAACTTAAGCTTTAGATGTCTTCCCCTCAGGCGTCCATGTCTTCTCCCTAGACCTCCTCAATGTCCACCTCTTGAACATCAGACTCTGAGGCCTCATCTTCACTGTCACTTTCCAACCTTGTTGAGGATGGCTCGTTGTGCGGTTCAAAAAGCCTCAAATTTGCCCAGATGGCCACCAATTTTTCAACCCTTGTATTGGTCAGCCTGTTGCGTGCTTTGGTATGTGCTCCCAAACAAGGTCCAGTTGCGCTCTGAGGCGGCTGATGTTGGTGGGATTTGGAGGATGATGGAGGCAACAGTGGATCTGAGGCTCTTATCCCTAAGTCCCTTCCACCAGGTGGCTGATGAGATATGTTGGCACGACTGCCATATTGTGTCTCCATCCCAAAGTCCGGTGTTGCTGGGCGGCTTCAATGTGGTGCTCTTATTCTTCTCACTTTGCTTGGTGAGGTTGATTGCTGCTATAACTTCATGACCCTTCACATACTAACCATTTCCTTGGCTCTCTTGTAGATTGTTTTCAGTACCATGATGTCCTTGAAGAGCAGATTCAATTCATGAGCAGCACAGCCAATGGGTGTGATGTGAGGGTAGGACTCCTCCACTTTAGACCAAGCTGCCTTCATGTTTGCAGCATTGTCTGTCACCAGAGCAAATACCTTCTGTGGTTCAAGGTCATTGATGACTGCCTTCAGCTCATCTGCAATGTCGAGACCAGTGTGTCTGTTGTCCCTTATGTCTGTGCTCTTGTAGAATACTGGTTGAGATGATGTAGTTAATTATTCCTTGCCCACGAACATTCAACCACCCATCGTAGATGATTGCAATGCAGTCTGCTTTCTCTATGATTTGCTTGACCTTCACTTGAACTCTGTTGAACTATTTATCCAGCAAATGAGTAGATAAAGCATGTCTGGTTGGAGGGGTGTATGCTGGGTGAAGAATATTCAGAAATCTCTTCCAATACACATTGCCTGTGAGCATCAGAGGTTAACCAGATGCATACATAGCTCGAGCAAGACATTCATCACCATTTCTCTGACTATGTTCCTCCATTGAGTAAAAAAAACTTCTGATTCCAGGAAGACCGTGAGCTGTTGCTATCAATAAGGTGTCTGATTAGGGTCGCAAAGGGTCGAACTTTCCGGTAAATTTCCAGAATTTCTCCCAGAAATTTTACATGGGAAGTTAAGCTTTGGAATTTGGGGAATTTTGCTTAAATTCATCGAAAAAGTTAGCTTATAACAGTGAACCTTTTTTTGTGGGATTTTGATTAAACTATCCCCAGTTCAATGGAATTGCAACCCTCTGCATGCACAGTTCATTCTTCCATCACATGTACAGCTGATTCTCAAGATCTTGCACACTAATGAGATGCTATTGAGCCCACAATACTACACTGTCTGAGCCAAGGACTACATGATTTCTGGTAAGTTTTGATTACAGTACTGGGTGGGGTGAATATATTTTATGACATGTTTTTTTTTTGTTAACTAGTAAATAGTAGCCTACAGCAAAGTGTGTTTAAATAATTTCTAACTTGTTAACAATTTCTGCTAGTTAGTATTTGCTACCATGTGGATTTTTGCTTGCTGGAGCCGGCTAACTGAGGAGTGTTAATGCACCTGTTTCCATCCTTTAGGACTTTTCTGAGAGTATCTAACTGCTTAACTATTTATCTGTACATGGAATTGTATTTTTTTTCTCTCCCTTTTTTCTAATCTTTACAGGAAAATGCCACGGGCACTATCTGATGTGTAGAGACATTTCACTGCAGCTAATGTAGAAAGCTGTGTACATTTGCAAATAATGTGAAGAATGCAACAAAGATGCATAATCATCTGGCCAAGTGCATAAAGTTCCCTCAGCGCTCACAACAAGCAACCTCTGACAAAAGTCCCTCTATTTCTATTCGAGGTGAAAATGATGAATCAGACCTTATCGATAGCAACAGCTCACGATCCTCCTGGAATCAGATGTTTTTTTGACTCAATGGAGGAACGTAGTCAGAGAAATGGTGATGAATGTCTTGCTCGAGCTGTGTATGCAACTGGTTCACCTCTGATCCTCACAGGCAATTTCTGAATGTTCTTTGCCCAGCGTACACCCATCCAACCAGACATGCTTTATCTACTCATTTTCTGGATGCATAGTTCAACAGAGTTCAAGGGAAGGTCAAGCAAATGAGAGAGAAAGCAGACTGTTTTGCAATCATCTCTGATGGGTGGTCGAATGTTCGTGGGCAAGGAATAATAAACTGAAAATATTTTTGGGAGATGTGATGGCTCATTGGGGATCAACCAGGAATTCATCATACATGTCAAGCAGTTAAGTTTCTGATCTGTCTGTCCGATGCCTCTCTTCCTCGGTACACACTGACACTGTGTCCGTTTCCATCTTGCCCAGCTGTGTATGTAACATTTCACGTAACCCTGTTCCCTGTCTGCATCGAAGTAGCGGTCCTTGTACCTAGCATCGAGATTGATGGTGACACAGTAGAGGCTCAGAGAATGCCACTGAATTGCTTGTTCACAGCCTCGAGTACTTTTGTAAGTTTTAACCCCCCAGTCTGTCGGCAGTTTTGTTGAGCAGGCGTTTCAATGCCATGACAGAGGGTATCACGTCTGCTGCAGACGCTGTTGATTAGCTTATTTCTCCAGTTAGTTGTTCGAATAGCGCTAGGAGTGTGTTCATGTTTCAAACATGTTCTCAAATGCCATTGAAATGGCAGCAGCGGTATGAGAACCAGCACATTCTTGAGCATGCAATACGGCCTTCCTCAGTACGAAATCCTCGTCGACCCACTGTGTTGTCAAACTCAGCATGCTCACGGGGCTGACATCGCTGGTCCAAATGTCAGTCGTGAAGCTAATAGCAGTGAGCTCATAGATGTACGTCTCAACAATACTGTGTAACTCCGGTAGGGCAACATCTGAAAAATAGTGTGTACCGGGGCTTGACCAGTCGGGGAAAGCCAACATCCACAACAGAGAAGGGTTGATTGTCAAGGGCAATGAATTCCTTTATCTTGGCCTTAATGGATTTTGCCTTTGAGTTGTCTCGCTGACATTTTCTTACTCTTTCAATTGACTGCTGGACTTGAACTTGTTTGGTTGTTGGAAGAGTGCGCTTCGTATTTTTCTGCTTTTGTTCTGTGTAGCGCTGTATTTTTCGTGACGTCATTACGCCTACGTTATGTAGGTATGCACGTCAGCTTTAACATCGGTTTTGCATATTGGCGTAAGACCTCGGGCCGATGTTGGCATTTGTTTCTAATATTGTCCCTTTCCAATATGCTCACCGATTTTATTGTGCATCCCTACTAGACATAATGAAGTGTTTTAATAATTCTGCTTTGTGGCATCGGTCTGGTTTTACCTCAAATCAGACACCTCACTAAATGAATCCTGCTCCTCCATGGGGGAGACAGGGCCACCTCAGCCATGTCGACAGAGGGCGAGGGAAGGAGACAGACAGACTTCTCCTACACCAGAGACTCGAACTGTTCAGCCAGGGAGAGAGAGAGGCCAGACAGACAGCACTGTTATTGGAGTCTCACTGAGATCGTCTTCTGATTGAACTACTAGGGCCCTACTTTGTACTGTCTGGCTGGACTTTCCTTGCTAAACTTACACATTCACAAAAGTATTATTAAGTAGAGGTACCTGAGTCCTTTCAGATTGGACCACGACTGATTAATTGGAATGGCCGACTAATTTGGGCCTATTTCAAGTTTTCATAACAATCGGAAATCGTAATTTTTTTTCTTTTTTCTTTTTCTTTTACACTTTTCTTTAATCTTTATTTAACTGGGCAAGTCAGTTAAGAACACGTTCTTATTTTCAATGACTGCCTAGGAACGGTGGGTTAACTGCGTTGTTCAGGGGCTGAACGACAGATTTTTACCTTGTCAGCTCAGGGATTCAATCTTGCAACCTTACGGTTAACTAGTCCAACGCTCTAACCACCTGCCTCACGAGGACCCCGCCTGTTATGCGAATGCAGTAAGAAGCCAAGGTAAGTTGCTAGCTAACATTAAACTTATCTTATAAAAAACAAACAATCATAATCACTAGTTATAACTACACATGGTTGATGATATTACTAGTTTATCTAGCGTGTCTTGCGTTGCATATAATCGATGCGGTGCGCATTTGCGAAAAAGGACTGTCGTTGCTCCAACGTGTACCTAACCATAAACATCAATGCCTTTCTTAAAATGAATACACAGAAGTATATATTTTAAACCTGCATATTTAGCTAAAAGAAATCCAGGTTAGCAGGCAATATTAACCAGGTGAAATTGTGTCACTTGCGTTCATTGCACACGAGTCAGGGTATATGCAACAGTTTGGGCCGCCTGGCTCATTGCGAACGAATTTGCCAGAATGTTACGTAATTATGACATAACATTGAAGGTTGTACAATGTAATAGGGATATTTAGACTAATGGATGCCACCCATTAGATAAAATATGGAATGGTTCCGTATTTCACTGAAAGAATAAACGTTTTATTTTCGAGATGATAGTTTCCGGATTCGACCATATTAATGACCTAAGGCTCGTATTTCTGTGTGTTATTATGTTATAATTAAGTCTATGATTTGATGGAGCAGTCTGACTGAGCGATGGTAGGCACCAGCAGGCTCATAAGCATTCATTCAAACAGCACTTTCGTGTGTTTTGCCAGCAGCTCTGCTGTTTATGCATTCAAGCCCATCAACTCCCGAGATTAGACTGGTGTAACGATGTGATGTTAAATGGCTAGCTAGTTAGCGGGGTGCGCGCTAATAGTGTTTCAAACGTCACTCGCTCTGAGACTCGTCGCAATCTCTTGTTTGTGTTCTCCTTCTCTGCAGCCGGACAGGAGGCCCAGGCAAACAGAGGGACACAGCCAGAGACGCAGACAGACAGACTTACAGATAGAGGACTGCTCCCAGACTGACAGACAGAGGGCCCAGCTGGCCCAGCCATGGCATCAGCCAGGAGCACAGATGTTTGAGGGACTTTGATCTGGGTGAGTACCAACTGGGTTGGAGATAAGGGGTGAGGGGGGGGGGGGGGGTGTACCAACACAGGGAAGATGGGTGATTTTGGGTGGGGCAGTGACTGGTGGCTGGTTTGAAGAGACTGAGTGAAATGTTGAGAGAGAAAAAAATAACTAGTTGTGGGAGAATTTTTTTGACAGATGAAGGTTACTTTTAGATGGGAGAAGGTGTGAGATTTAGGGTTTGAATAAATGAATGACGCAAAGAAATGAAAGAGGACAAAGAGACAAACCAGAGGAAAGAGGGTGGATGCAAAGACAGCACAATTAGATGTAGGTGGCAGCATTGAATCATTCAATAGATGATTCAGATGTCTGTCTTCAAAAAGCTAAAGTAACACTTCATTTCTAATAAAGGACTTTCAGGTGTGAAAAGGGGAATAATTATCAGTGTTGGTGTGAGAGATGAGGGAGGGGAGGATATTGTAACTGTAAATGACCTGTGACAGAACTGTAAACTGGAGAGAACGGAGGATTTTTATGAAAAAGTGTTTGTAGAGGTTCGAGTCAACTTAACAAATCGTGAAATATGATCTGAAACAACCCTCTAGGTGGAACAAAAGGTGAACAGAATCCGTTATGTAGAAATTGACCATCGCCCACACGGTTTTTCTCAGATTAAATTACAAGTATGTATGTTAAAATAGTTCTGTGTGCTTATTGTTTGTGAAGGCCCTCGTGCATGCTGTTGTGTGTATGAGTGATGTGCGGGGCAGTGATCAGAGACCAGTGTCTCTTTATGGAGACAGAGTAATTAGTTCAGGGCTTTAGAGGACCTGTCACTGGGTTTCTCTCATACCCCAGCCCCCTTCCACCTCACCTCATCCGCTCCTCGGTCAGTGGCTCCATCCCCTGTCCCCCTCCCTCACAGCTGCTCCAGGTAATTGACGCTACTTAATTGACGTTACAATTCTCCCGGATCCGGGATGGGTAGTTCCAAGAGGTTTTAATTAAAATTGTCAGCAACTACACGAATTAGCATAGCGCAACGGTCAAATAATCTTACTAGAAAATATTCATATTCATGAAATCACAAGTGAAAAATAGTGAAACACAGCTTAGCCTTTTGTTAATCACCCTGTCGTCTCAGATTTTGAAATTATGCTTTACAGCGATAGCAAGACAAGCGTTTGTAAGTTTATCGATAGCCTAGCATAGCATTATGTCCAGCTAGCAGCAGGAAGCTTGGTCACGAAAATCAGAAAAGCAATCAAATTAACCGTTTACCTTTGATCTTCGGATGTTTTCACTGACGAGACTCACGGTTAGACAGCAAATGTTCCTTTTGTTCCATAAAGATTATTTTTACACGCAAATACCTCCGTTTGTTTGTCACGTTATGTTCAGAAATCCACCGGAAATAGCGGTCACGACAACGCCGAATTATATCCATAATATCGACAGAAACATGGCAAACATTTTTTATAATCAACCCTCAAGGTGTTCTTTTGCATAAGAATCACTGAGAGCCATCAGCTGGCCACTTACGCAATGTGGTCGTTTACGCTCATTCTTCAACATAAAGGCGTGAAACTACTGTAGACACCTTAGAGAAGACGTAGAAAAAGGAATCTGGTTGATATCCCTTTAAATGGAGGATAGGCATGCATAGGAACAGAAGGGTTCCAAAATAAGAGGCACTTCCTGATTGGATTTTCCTCAGGGTTTCGCCTGCAATATCAGTTCTGTTATACTCACAGACAATATTTTAACATTTTTTTTTTTTTTAACTTTAGAGTGTTTTCTATCCTAAGCTGTCAATTATATGCATATTCTAGCATCTTGTCCTGAGAAATAGGCCGTTTACTTTGGGCATGTTATTTTTCCAAAAATGAAAATAGTGCCCCCTAGCTTCAAGAGGTTTAAAGGTCTTTTCACAGTAATTATTTTGGGACGTATTACCGCCCAGCGGCCAACTTTCAACTGATCAACTGTGCTCTACATTCACTGACTGGCATCGCCTGTCGCTTGGCAACCTGGGAAGGTGTTTGATTCCTCTGCCTTTATTTCACTCTCACTTTCTTTCACTCTTTCAATCACTCTCTTCTCTTTCACCTGGTTTCTGTCTCACATTCGGCCTCCTGGTTCTAATTCCTGTTGCTGCGGCAACCCTGCAGCTGTTCTGCCGGTGGCTCCCCCAGTCTCAAACAGGCTGCTTGTGTGGAGTTGCTTAATGATTAGGTTTTATTTCTATTTCTCCTCCCGAAGGGCCACAATCCAACTGTGATCAGCTCCTCTACCACCCTGTCTATCCCTCTTTCCTTCTTTCCTTTCCTCACTTCTGCCTATTTTCCCAGCCACACCTTCCCTTAAGCATCTACAGGTACTTGCTCTGTGATGTGCTGTTTACGTTTACCGGTTTGTGAATTGTTTCCTTTGTGTGGGAACTTTCTCACTCCATCACTCTCTCCGCGTCATTGTCTGGTGTTGTCACCATGAGTCTGTGGGAACTGAATCAGTCTCGGTGGTGAGTTTGACTGGCCGGGTAGAGATTGGAATGTGCCAGACTCTAATGACCATTAGTGTGTTAATCTGTGAGAGGTGTGGCTGGGGGAAAGTTAACTCCGGCACAGACTGACAGGATGGACTGGAAGATTAAAGGGTCTGGCTGCTGAGAGTGATGGCTGGAGTATTATGTTGAGGATAAGCTGCAGTGAGGAGAATGGGTAATGTTAAACTAAACTGGTGTGCTCTGAGAAGCAGTGAGGACTTTTAAAATGTCACCCGGCACTGTGCGTGCGTGCGCATCTGTGCACACCTAACACCAGAGCAGCCTTATCTGCCTGGCATTTCCAACCTCAGAGAATACTGCTGCAGCCGGCGCTATCTGATGACTCACCAAAAGGCCTCCCTGAGAGAACATATTGAGAGGCAGCGAGCACAGGTACACTTAACCTGAACTTGAATTAGGAAAGGTCAGACGGGGAGGGTGAGGTACGAGGTGGGGACAGCCACTTACAGCACTGTTATTGTTTGGATCTTATCTTAATAGACTCTGGCTGGGTGGATGTGATGCCTGTTGCCTGCCAGGCAGCTTTGCACAGTGCTCTGTGGCCAGATAATACACTGATCCTGGATCAGACTGGATGTTAGGTCGACAACATGCATCACTGAGATGGCGAAGTGGTCTGGAATCAGGTTGCAAAAGTTGCAAAGCTTTACAATTCTGTATATTTGTCTCAGTCCCAGTCCTGAGTCAAGACTGGGTTGGGTCTGAGTACTGACTAGACGCGGTGGCATTTAGAGGCCAGCCACCACACACACACACACACCAAGGTGTCTGGTGTCTAGATGTACTCAACACTCAGCGTAATCTCAACACTTCATCACAACCGCAGGGCTTTAAAAATAAACAGTTTGGCCACAGCTACAGGTGGTGGCATCTCTGTTAGTCTTCATTCACTGCTTCGTCACCTTCCACAGAGAGGAGCTGCTCATTCTCAGCATTCACTGTATAACTAACTCACTGTTTAATTCATGTATGGATAATATACATGTAGAAAGGTGAGATGGAAGTACGTAAAGCATTTAAAATAGCGCTGCAGAAATGTAAATGAGGGAAGGAGTGTGTGCGTGCGTGCGGTATGAGGTGCAGTGTGTAAATGTGGTAATTGGGAAGCAGAGTGACGTCGGGGCACCAGAAGACTAGCCCCTGTTGCATGGCGAGCAGCAGACGGATAGAGCTGAACTTATTAGTGCTGCTGCCTTCCCCTCCTTTCCGCAAGTTGAAAAGAGCAACACGAGAAGACGGAAAGAGGGAGAGCACAGCTTTTCCTTCTTTACCTCCATCTGTAACCCCTCCCTCTCTCTCTCTTCTCTCCCTCCTTCCTTTCTGCTTGTCTACTGTGTTGAGTGTTCGTCCAAAAATGACCAAGAAAAAGGCTGTTGTCCATGTTACTTGTTGTTGTATCGTCTCTGTCCATGTATTGCCATTCACTTGGACCCTCCATCATCTGACTAGCCCTTCTATCTCCATTACTAGACACAGCTCTGGCGATTGTGTACTACAGTGGGCTGACATGCCTATTCCACAGGGGGTTTGTGCTGTTGAATGGTCCTGCTTAGTCTCATTGTGTGTGGGGGGAGGCACATGTTCTCCTGGGAGGGGCAGGAAGGGAGGCTGTGTTCTCTCTGTTAGAAATGAGGGAGACTCTTCAGAGATGGGGTGATGGCTGTACTCCGTTATCTCCCTGTGGCAGGCGTTTGCCCTTGATCGCAGTGTCTCAGCACACCAGTATGACAACTTAAGAGAGGGGTTGATCTTAATTGGCTCTGCTGAAGTATGTGTTTTTGAAGCTGATATGCTGGTGGCGATTGGAATTATAGGTGTTCACATTCTTCCATGACTGTATATTGCTCCTAAAGTAGTTTAGTCTCTCTCTGTGAGATGCCTTGTGGAGAGGCAGGTGGGCAGTGGGTGGTCTGGGCCTTGGTGTCTGACCCTCACTGTCAGCCGTGTCTGTGTGTGTTAGGGAGTACATTTAGAAATGACAGGTTTCCATTTTTAATGAGAAGAAAAAAGCCTGTCCTCAGCTCAAAATGCTCGCCCCCTTGTCTTTCTGTTTCTCTATGCAGCGGTGGACCTGAGTAGACCCACGCTCTCTCTGGTGGCTCTCTCTGGTGGCTCTCTCTGGTGGCTCTCTCTGGTGGCTCTCTGGTGTAGAGGTCGACCGAATATGATTTTTCAACGCCGATACCGATTATTGGAAGACCAAAAAAAGCCGATACCAATTTAATCAGACAATTTTTTAAATATATTTTTTAAAGTATTTATTTATAATAATGACAATTACAACAATACTGAATGAACACTTATTTTAACTTAATATAATACATCAATGAAATCAATTTAGCCTCATAAATAATGAAACCTGTTCAATTTGGTTTAAATAATGCAAAAACAAAGTGTTGGAGAAGAAAGTAAAAGTGCAATATGTGCCATGTAAGAAAGCTAACGTTTAAGTTCCTTGCTCAGAACATGGGAACATATGAAAGCTGGTGGTTCCTTTTTTAACATGTGTCTTCAATATTCCCAGGTAAGAAGTTTTAAGTGCTTTGTAGTTATTATAGGACTATTTCTGTCTATACCATTTGTATTTCATTAACCTTTGATTATTAGATGTTCTTATAGGCACTTTAGTATTGCCAGTGTAACAGTACAGCTTCCGTCCCTCTCCTCGCACCTCCCTGGGCTCGAACCAGCAACACAACGACAACAGCCACCACATCAAAGCAGCGTTACCCATGCAGAGCAAGGGAAACAACCACCCCAAGGCTCAGAGCGAGTGAAGTTTGAAACGTTATTAGCGCACGCTAACTAGCTAGCCATTTCACTTCGGTTACACCAGCCTCATCTCGGGAGTTGATAGGCTTGAAGTCATAAACAGCGCAATGCTTGACACACAACGAAGAGCTACTGGCAAAATGCACTAAAGTGCTGTTTGAATCCATGTTTACGCGCCTGCTTCTGCCTACCACCGCTCAGTCAGATACTTAGATACATGTATGCTTGTATTCTCAGTCAGATTATATGCAATGCAGGACACGCTAGATAATATCTAGTAATATCATCAACCATGTGTAGTTAACTAGTGATTATGATTGATTGTTTTTTATAAGATAAGTTTAATGCTAGCTAGCAACTTACCTTGGCTTACTGCATTCACGTAACAGCCAGTCTCCTTGTGGAGTGCAACGAGAGAGAGGCAGGTCGTTATTGTGTTGGACTAGTTAACTGTAAGGTTGCAAGATTGGATCCCCCGAGCTGACACGGTGAAAATCTGTCGTTCTGCCCCTGAACGAGGCAGTTAACCCACCGTTCCTAGGCAGTCATTGAAAATAAGAATGTGTTCTTAACTGACTTGCCCAGTTAAATAAAGGTTAAAAAAAAAAATATTATAATAATATTAATAATTATTCGGCAAATCGGCGCCCAAAAATACCAATTTCCGATTGTTATGAAAACTTGAAAATCGGCCCTAATTAAATCGGCCATTCCGGTTAATCGGTCGACCTCTAGTCTCATGGTATGGTATACAAAGTGGATTAACTTTGAGCACCTATCTCCTGAATGTTTTGGCAATCAGGTCCAAAAAGTCACTTTCTGGCCCTTTCTTCCATGAGCAAACATCAATGGAAAGTTTTGCTTAAATCAAAAGGGATGCTGTCAAAAATTGATTGAATTCAAATGGATTAAACCAAGAGACAATTGTGTGTGCGCGAGTACTGCGTGTGTGGGAGTCAGATAATAATGAGTGAGGACTGATGAGTCCAAGCCTAATCTCTGGTAATGTTTACACAAAAACACATTCAGATAAACACAGCCCCCCTTCTCCTTCACATAATTTCATCAACTCCAACTCGTCCCCCATTCATCTCCTAACCTCTCAAGCACCATCTCTATCTACTTTTCCCACTACTATTAGATGTTCTTATAGGCACTTTAGTATTGCCAGTGTAACAGTATAGCTTCCGTCCCTCTCCTCGCACCTCCCTGGGCTCGGACCAGCAACACAACGACAACAGCCACCATCGAAGCAGCGTTACCCATGCAGAGCAAGGGGAACAACTACTAGAAGGCTCAGAGCGAGTGACGTTTGAAAACTATTAGCACTCGCTATCTAGCTAGCCATTTCACTTCGGTTACACCGGCCTCATCTCGGGAGTTGATAGGCTTGAAGTCCTAAACCGCGCAATGCTTGACGCACAACGAAGAGCTACAGTCAAAACGCACGAAAGTGCTGTTTGAATGAATGTTTATGCGCCTGCTTCTGCCTACCACCGCTCAGTCAGATACTTAGATACTTGTATGCTCGTATGCTCAGTCAAATTATAGGACACGCTAGATAATATCTAGTAATATCATCAACCATGTGTAGTTAACTAGTGATTATGATTGATTGTTTTTTATAAGATAAGTTTAATGCTAGCTAGCAGCTTACCTTGGCTTACTGCATTCGTGTAACAGGCAGTCTCCTTGTGGAGTGCAACGAGAGTGAGGCAGGTCGTTATTGCGTTGGACTAGTTAACTGTAAGGTTGCAAGATTGAATCCCCTGAGCTGACAAGGTGAAAATCTGTCGTTCTGCCCCTGATCAAGGCAGTTAACCCACAGTTCCTAGGCCGTCATTGAAAATAAGAATGTGTTCTTAACTGACTTGCCTAGTTAAATAAAGGTATTTTTTTTAAACTACAAAAATCAATACAAATAGTTTTAAAAAATGAGCAAATCGGCGCCCAAAAATTCAGATTTCCGATTGTTATGAAAACTTGAAATAAGTTCCGATAAATCGGTCGACCTCTAGTCTGAATGCCGTCGTTTGTCATCCTTCTCTTGTGAAACAAACCTTATTGAAAAGGGGTTTTGTTAGCCTTTCCTGTTGGCAACTTGTACACGCTCTGATTGTCCACCAGAGGTCACAATTTCCTTAGTTGTCCGGTCTCCAATGGGCTGTTTCATAAGAGCAGCTGCTTAGCTGTACTAGTGATTATCTGAGAGGATTTTCTCGTTTCTACCTCTGGTGGATAGTCAAAGTTCCAAACTCACTTTACATGCGTAGCTTCAGACTTGCGGTGTCCTGGTCTGGTAAGTTAATTTTCATCACCTCGTGTTGAGTTTGAGTTTATAACCATTTCAACGTGTGGACCACAGAAGGAGAGTTTTTCTTCACCTCGTGTTGGTTCAATATTTCAACCATTTCCCACATGTAGCTAACGCTCCATGCTTTTCTGGTCTGATATGTTAATTCTTAACTCGTCCTTTTTATACTCTGGTGAAAAGGGGCGTTCCATTATCCTGACACGATCTATGAGCTCCCTCGGGGCGTGGCTACTTACTGGTGCAAAGTGTCATCAAAACTATGATCTTGTTAGAAAACTAACACCACATTCCTATCTTAACAAAAAATTGTTTAAGCATTTCATTATGTTCACATCAGATTGAGGTAAACTATTTTCATTTAACGTTTTTAATGACACAATATACATTCGTTTTCCACATCTACACTTTGACCATTTCCCACATTTGTTCCAATGTTCACTTTTTGGACGTTAGAGTTTTTGGCTGGCAAAAGTCTTTTGTAGACAGACATTCCGATCCCAATACTAGAGACCCAGAGAGAGTTCTCTCCTGCTTGATTTACGACCGGTGTGAGGTGTCAGAAGTCTCCCCCCTCAACCATTGCCAAGTTGATCTGACCCATTGTGATCTTCATGTGTAGTCATGACAGAACTGAGGATTGTGGAGCGAGACTAGATAAGACCTTGTGTTAGGCCTCTAAGTAAACTGCATTTATAGTATACATTTTATGTAATGTAGACTTCTATATTAGACCATAAATCTAATATAGATCTAAATCTAATAAGTCTGTCTTAGCTCTCATATCTGTCAGTATAGACCAGTCAAGTTGTCAGGGGCAGGAAGAACGGTCACAAAAATGTTGTATTTCAAGAACAGAAAATAGGCCGAATGCTGACCAAAGCTGCCAGACATATGTTAAAAATAAAACATTTAGGCACATTGATTGTTTCCAGGCAACATGATTTGCGAGAGGAGAGGAATCTGAAGAGACACCTGGAAGGTATGGAGAAATGGAGCTTAAGACAGGCTTAGTTTTTGGTCCCTTTATGAGCAATAACTGCTAATTACCAAGCTCTCTGGTCCTCAAATGTGTTTTGAAATCCACTTGATGTGGAAAATGGAGACGAAAGTGTGTTACCTGGTAAAGTCAAACTGAAGGACGTCTACTTCAAAAACATGATCTAATTCTCTTTTTGTTTGCTTTTTCTCTCATGCTCTCCTTTGAATTATAACACTTTTAGAGCATTTTAGAGTATCTCTCTGGGTTGTTTATCAGGTTGCAGTTTTAAATTCAAAGGAGATTTGGGTCCACATTGAGACACT
The DNA here is from genome assembly GCF_057628025.1 of Oncorhynchus mykiss. Taxonomy (NCBI): domain Eukaryota; kingdom Metazoa; phylum Chordata; class Actinopteri; order Salmoniformes; family Salmonidae; genus Oncorhynchus; species Oncorhynchus mykiss. The sequence continues at coordinate 58,723,737 of NC_143034.1, forward strand.
TTTTATGGTCGAAGGGGGAGAGTCTTGGGGGTCCCCACTGTCTGTCTGAAAGCGCTCTTCTTACCTTACTGATTGCTTGGAAGTCAAGTGTGGAAGTCAAGTGTCGCTTCACATTTACAGATAGTTACATCTATATTTACGCCTCTTCTAGGTGTAATTATTGCTTTCACAGATATGAACACGGGCCTCCAGATGATAGGAGCGTGGTTTGTAGACTTTGCTGAGAGAAGTGCACAGGTCAATGAGAGAATACAGTAGATCGGCTTTGGGGATTTTTCCTGATGGTATGAGCCTTATGGTCCATGTTAAGTTTTACTTTTGAATTGGGCTCATCCCATTTAGGTAATCTGTGACTTTTTTTGTGTGTTAGCTGCGTGAGTGAATACGTGTGCGAGGTTTTCTGTTTATTTTGATATTTTTTTGTTTTTGGCAGTTTCTCTTTCTTCATATTTTTCACCATGTTTCTCTCTTGGCCGGTCTCTAACAATGGAGTACCAGATACCAAGAAGGTCACTGTGAGGGGAAAGAGAAATTGATCACCAGAGTTGTTTCCTTAACCACCAATAGCGAGTTGCACCATCCATCTAAAATGTGGTTAATGCCATGTTATGGCAATCAGCAGCCTTTCATGCTCCTCTGTTGGAGACTAATGGAACGATGGAGAAAAAATGAAAACATTTAAACAAGGCGAAGAGAGACTCCCTCTCACTTAATTTGCATTTTCATTATAAATCACATAATTACGAGTAAGGTATCACACCAGCCTCCCCCCTCTTCCTCCCAGCTTCGCTTCATAGGTTAGAAGAACTCTAACTCCAAGTATTTCTTTAGGTTAGATAAATAAATAGGGGGAGTGGGAAAACAGCAGAATGCGGCAAGGCAAAGGTTAAAGCAGCATTACTATTAGCTCTGTAGTGTATTGGTTTATACACAATCCCTCCTGGCAACTTGATGTGCAGGAGATGGATATATAGCTACGGTCTACTGTTATGTCTGTTCAGCGTGCTTCTATGGCCGCTGTCATCTTTAATCAGGAGAAGGTTGGCGTGTTAAGGGCTCCTAAAGCTCATTTGTCATGAAATCCTGTAATTTTGGAAAAAGTTCTACTTACATGTGGTGTTTGACTGTGCCTATGTGACTGTTTGTGAGCTTACAACTGTGTTTATTTGTCTGCCCTTACAATTGCACACAGGTGTTCTGTTGTGAGTGTAGCTCTAATTGATCCTACTGGAACTGTGAGCAAGGCTTCAGACCTGTGATGTAATGAGAGGGGACTAGGTCACATGGCAGCTGGCCAGCTTTGAGGGGAAGCAGGGAGGGGAGAGGGTTGGGATATAAGATGTGATGGAGCCAAAGAAGGGGAGAGCGTGAGATCTAGGTTTAATGCCATGTCAACCTTCTGGGGCTATAGAAAGACAGAGAAAGGGGGTTGAGTTGGAGGTATACTGAGGGGAGACAAAGGTGGAGATCTCTGGGTAGGGAGTCTGTGATATGGAGCCAGATAATGATATACACTGCTCAAAAAAATAAAGGGAACACTTAAACAACACAGTGTAACTCCAAGTCAATCACACTTCTGTGAAATCAAACTGTCCACTTAGGAAGCAACACTGATTGACAATACATTTCACATGCTGTTGTGCAAATGGAATAGACAACAGGTGGACATTATAGGCAATTAGCAAGACACCCCCAATAAAATGACCTCCAGCAGGCCTCAAATGTGCATGTGTCTTGTCAAATGGTCAGAAACAAACTCCATGAGGGCCCGACGTCCACAGGTGGGGGTTGTGCTTACAGCCCAACACCGTACAGGACGTTTGGCATTTGCCAGAGAACACCAAGATTGGCAAATTCGCCACTGGCGCCCTGTGCTCTTCACAGATGAAAGCAGGTTCACACTGAGCACATGTGACAGACGTGATAGTCTGGAGACGCCGTGGAGAACGTTCTGCTGCCTGCAACATCCTCCAGCATGACCGGTTTGGCGGTGGGTCGGTCATGGTGTGGGGTGGCATTTCTTTGGGGGGCCGCACAGCCCTCCATGTGCTCGCCAGAGGTAGCCTGACTGCCATTAGGTACCGAGATGAGATCCTCTCAGACCCCTTGTGAGACCATATGCTGGTGCGGTTGGCCCTGGGTTCCTCCTAATGCAAGACAATGCTAGACCTCATGTGGCTGGAGTGTGTCAACAGTTCCTGCAAGAGGAAGGCATTGATGCTATGGACTGGCCCGCCCGTTCCCCAGACCTGAATCCAATTGAGCACATCTGGGACATCATGTCTCGCTCCATCTACCAACGCCACGTTGCACCACAGACTGTCCAGGAGTTGGCGGATGCTTTAGTCCAGGTCTGGGAGGAGATCCCTCAGGAGACCATCCGCCACCTCATCAGGAGCATGCCCAGGCGTTGTAGGGAGGTCATACATGCACGTGGAGGCCACACACACTACTGAGCCTCATTTTGACTTGTTTTAAGGACATTACATCAAAGTCGGATCAGCCTGTAGTGTGGTTTTCCACTTTAATTTTGAGTGTGACTCCAAATCCAGACCTCCATGGGTTGATAAATTTGATTTCCATTGATCATTTCTGTGTGATTTTGTTGTCAGCATATTCAACTATGTAAATAAAAAAAGTATTTAATAAGAATATTTCATTCATTCAGATCTAGGATGTGTTATTTTAGTGTTCCCTTTTATTTTTTTGAGCAGTGTAGTATCAGTAGGGCTGTCTCCATGGTTCTCGTAGGGCTTTTGTCTGAGTGGCTCTTAATCCATCGCTCCTGCCTGCAGCTCTGCAGCCCCGGCTCTGCTCTGACACGCTCCTTGCCTCTGGTCTTTGTGTGTCTGGGGGATCAGGGCTGCTCTGTGCTGAGCTGGCTGGACAGACACAGCTCACCTTACATGCACCACAACCACCACAGGTTTTTGTCAGAGCTTTACATGTCTGTCATACAGGTGCTGTATGTTACTCTTCCAACCGTCAATCCTACCTGTAACTGCATTCCTTATACAGTGGGGCAAAAAAGTATTTAGTCAGCCACCAATTGTGCAAGTTCTCCTACTTAAAAAGATGAGAGAGGTCTGTAATTTTCATCATAGGTACACTTCAACTATGACAGACAAAATGAGGGGGAAAAAATCCGGAAAATCACATTGTAGGATTTTTTAATGATTTTATTTGCAAATTATGGTGGAAAATAAGTATTTGGTCAATCACAAAAGTTAATCTCAATACTTTGTTATATACCCTTTGTTGGCAATGAGAGGTCAAACGTTTTCTGCAAGTCTTCACAAGGTTTGACTAGGCCACTCCAGGACCTTGAAATGCTTCTTATGAAGCCACTCCTTTGTTGCCCGGGCGGTGTGTTTGGGATCATTGTCATGCTGAAAAACCCAGCCACGTTTCATCTTCAATGCCCTTGCTGATGGAAGGAGGTTTTCACTCACATCTCACTATACATGGCCCCATTCATTCTTTCCTTTACATGGATCAGTCTTCCTGGTCCCTTTGCAGAAAAACAGCCCCAAAGCATGATGCTTCCACCCCCATGCTTCACAGTAGGTATGGTGTTCTTTGGATGCAACTCAGCATTCTTTGTCCTCCAAACACGACGAGTTGAGTTTTTACCAAAAAGCTATATTTTGGTTTCATCTGACCATATGACATTCTCCCAATCATCTTCTTCTGGATCATCCAAATGCTCTCTAGCAAACTTCAGATGGGCCTGGGCATGTACTGACTTAAGCAGGGGGACACGTCTGGCACTGCAGGATTTGAGTCCCTGGCGGCGTAGTGTGTTACTGATGGTAGGCTTTGTTACTTTGGTCCCAGCTCTCTGCAGGTCATTCACTAGGACCCCCATGTGGTTCTGGGATTTTTGCTCCCCGTTCTTGTGATCATTTTGACCACACGGGGTGAGATCTTGCGTGGAGCCCCAGATCGAGGGAGATTATCAGTGGTCTTGTATGTCTTCCATTTCCTAATAATTGCTCCCACAGTTGATTTCTTCAAACCAAGCTGCTTACCTATTGCAGATTCAGTCTTCCCAGCCTGGTGCAGGTCTACAATTTTGTTTCTGGTGTCCTTTGACAGCTCTTTGGTCTTGGCCATAGTGGAGTTTGGAGTGTGACTGTTTGAGGTTGTGGACAGGTGTCTTTTATACTGATAACAAGTTCAAACAGGTGCCATTAATACAGGTAACGAGTGGAGGACAGAGGAGCCTCTTAAAGAAGAAGTTACAGGTCTGTGAGAGCCAGAAATATTGCTTGTTTGTAGGTGACCAAATACTTATTTTCCACCATAATTTGCAAATAAATTCATTAAAAATCCTACATTGTGATTTTCTGGATTTTTTCCCCCAAATTTTGTCTGTCATAGTTGAAGTGTACCTATGATGAAAATTACAGGCCTCTCTCATCTTTTTAAGTGGGAGAACTTTCACAATTGGTGGCTGACTAAATACTTTTTTGCCCCACTGTATGTTGTATTCTCTTGCCCTTAAGGCCAGTATCTCTTCCTGTCTTTATTTACAGTAGCCATCATACTACATTATCATCTCGCCAATCTCTGTTACCTTAGCCTGTTACCTTTTGATTCCTGTATCTGGAAATCAAGTTATCCCTTTATTCCTCCATGTATGTCACCTGTTCCTTTGACCCTCACTGATCTTGGAGCAGTTTTTATCCCCGACTCAGTGAGACTCCTAGATCATATCAGCGCTAAGATCACACTTCAATTGCTCACCACACAGCAGCCGGCTAGCATGCAGGGAAAATTATACATACTCTAATAGCAGAGTTTTTCAGTGATCAGTTATGACTGGTCTGTCTGTCTAATTGGTGGGGAACCTTCAGTCAGTACCATGTGTGTTTTTCAATTAGGGGTCAGAGCCTTCAGCTGATCAATCTGGTCTGGACACACTGCTTTAATACGCTCCCTTTCATCGCTCTACCACCCGAGCCGCTTTTAATTCAACCTGACCTTCTAATTAGCAGACGTCATTAACCCTCTGTCAGATGTTTCGCCAGAGCTGGGGGAAAGGAAGGTGTGGGGGAGGAGGGGGGGTGATGTTAAAATAAGGTAACGAGAATCTACGTATTTTGATATGTGGATAAACTTCACCTCCCACTTCCCTTGGCTGCACATCCTCCCCCTGGCCAGGTGGTGGCGATGTCTGGCTGCTCGGCGCGAGCTAGCGTGTGTCTTCTCTCAGCAGGAAGCGGGCCCGGAGGGAGAGGCTGCTGGGTGGTGCCGTGTATTTGATGTTTCTCTTTCATGTTGCAAGTGAAAGGGAATTTAAATGGAGAGCCGTTATGCGTCTGCTTTTTTTTCCAGAATGAATGTTTTTTTTCTTGAGTAGAGCAGTAGCCAGCTGTAATGAATTCCAGAAGGGGTTCCATCTTCTCTTGTCATCCAGCAGGACCTCCTATTTCACAGCAGGCCCGGCATCTTTAAGTCCCTGCCATATGTTGACATGTTGTTCAGGCTAAATTTGAACTATTCGATATGGATGTATTTAGACACTCACTAGTCCAGGGTTGAGCAATAACTTCGGTTTGAGGGCCACCCCGGGATTCCAAAATTCAGCAGTTTTTCCCGGACTGATTTGTTTGTCTAAAGCAGTTTGTGGACCAGAGAAAGGACAGTTATTTGAAAATGTAGAGGTCCATTATCACTTCTCAATACATTGTCTAGTTTTAGAATTTCAAGAGTGACCTGGATTGTTTTTTAACCTTGACCATGTATTTTTTTTACTCAAACCACCCCGAGGTCTGACCTGAATGGGCTCGAAGGCCGTCACTACACAAATTGACTACACTTGCACTAGTGTAGGATTATGTCTATCTACAAATGTTCAATATATACCCAGGGCTTTCTTAATGTGGTTCCTTTTTATTTATGTTTCTCAAACTAGAGTATGTATTAACTTGTGTTTATTAAGAAGTGGACTGTTGAATCTGCAAGCTCCCTACAAGCTACTGTCCAGCTGTATATTAACTCTAGGAGAGAGAGAATGGAGTGTTCTGAATGCTGATAGATTGGAATCATGGCTGGTCTGCTACATACAGTGGGGAGAACAAGTATTTGATACACTGCCGATTTTGCAGGTTTTCTTACTTCCAAAGCATGTAGAGGTCTGTCATTTTTTATCATAGGTACACTTCAACTGTGAGAGACATATTCTAATACAAAAATCCAGAAAATCACATTGTATGATTTAAGTAATTAATTTGCATTTTATTGCATGACATAAGTATTTGATCACCTACCAACCAGTAAGAATTCCGGCTCTCACAGACCTGTTCGTTTTTCTTTAAGAAGCCCCCCTGTTCTCCACTCATTACCTGTATTAACTGCACCTGTTTGAACTCGTTACCTGTATAAAAGACACCTGTCCACACACTCAATCAAACAGACTCCAACCTCTCCACAATGGCCAAGACTAGAGAGCTGTGTAAGGACATCAGGGATAAAATTGTAGACCTGCACAAGGCTGGGATGGGCTACAGGACAATAGGCAAGCAGCTTGGTGAGATTATTAGAAAATGGAAGAAGTTTAAGATGACAATCACCCTCAGTCTGGGGCTCCATGCAAGATCTCACCTTGTGGGGCATCAATGATCATGAGGAAGGTGAGGGATCAGCCCAGAACTACACGGCAGGACCTGGTCAATGACCTGAAGAGAGCTGGGACCACAGTCTCAAAGAAAACCATTAGTAACACACTACGCCGTCATGGGTTAAAATCCTGCAGCGCACACAAGGTCCCCCTGCTCAAGCCAGCGCATGTCCAGGCCCGTCTGAAGTTTGCCAATGACCATCTGGATGATCCAGAGGAGGGATGGGAGAAGGTCATGTGGTCTGATGAGACAAAAATAGAGCTTTTTGGTCTTAACTCCACTCGCTGTGTTTGGAGGAAAAAGAAGGATGAGTACAACCCCAAGAACACCATCTCAACCGTGAAGCATGGAGGTGGAAACATTCTTTGGGGATGCTTTTCTGCGAAGGGGACGGGACGACTGCACTGTATTGAGGGGAGGATGGATGGGGCCATGTATCGCGAGATATTGGCCAACAACTTCCTTCCCTCAGTAAGAGCATTGAAGATGGGTCGTGGCTGGGTCTTCCAGCATGACAACGACCCGAAACACACAGCCAGGGCAGCTAAGGAGTGGCTCCGTAAGAAGCATCTCAAGGTCCTGGAGTGGCCTAGCCAGTCTCCAGACCTGAACCCAATAGAAAATCTTTGGAGGGAGCTGAAAGTCCGTATTGCCCAGCGACAGCCCCAAAACCCGAAGGATCTGGAGAAGGTCTGTATGGAGGAGTGGGCTAAAATCCCTGCTGCAGTGTGTGCAAACCTGGTCAAGAACTATAGGAAACGTATGATCTCTGTAATTGCAAACAAAGATTTCTGTACCAAATATTAAGTTCTGCTTTTCTGATGTATCAAAAACTTATGTCATGCAATAAAATGCAGATTAATTACTTAAAAAATCCAGAATATCACATTGTTTGATTTTGTTTTAGATTCTGTCTCTCACAGTTGAAGTGTACCTATGAAACAAATTACAGACCTCTACATGGTTTGTAAGTAGGAAAATGGCAGTGTATCAAATACTTGTTCTCCCCACTGTATGAGTAGACTAAACTCCCACTGGAACTTTCTCGTGAGAAAGAGACCCACGAGGTAGATTGGATGCCTCGACTGTCAGTTAGACTACCTGAACTCACCTGGGATGACTGAGAAACATTCATATTGCCCCAGGCTTTCCCCAGTTCCAAGATGGCGTAGCAGTCAGACGTCTTTGTCCTCGTCTTATATATCTTTTTATCTTTTTTCTTCGCATATATTTTAAAAATATATATTTTTCTTAACCTCATCTTCAACATACTCTCATTCAATCCGTCTCACCCAATGTGGGATGGATCTGCTATTTTCTTTATTTTGAACCGGAACCCCCAACAGAAGCTAGCCAGCTAACTAGGTCGTAGTCATCGGCTAACCTTGCCAGTCTGCACAGCGCGACTCAAACCAGAGCAAATCACTTTTTTTCCATATCTCTGGTTTCCTACCGCAAGCTCTGAACCTTTTCAACTGTATCATCGCAACTAGCTAGCTGCTATCCGAGTGGCCACTCCTGGCTAACGTCTCTGTCCTGAAGCAAGAACCAATTAGCCTGGAGCTAGCCTTTGCTAGCACCATCTCCCAGCTAGCTGAAGAGGTCCATCAGCCACTCCGTGGGCTACAATACCTTTTTTGCCAATTGGCCTGGACCCCTTTTACTGCTGACACGGAGCCCCGCCTATCCATCACGACTGGACTACGGATGTAATCTGCCCGAGAGGGTTTTTCAACTGGCTCCTCCGTTGCGACGTCCCCTGAATGCCCGCCTGCTAGCCGCGGCCCGCTAGTTGTCGAGAGCATATTGGACTGTTAGCTGAATAGGTCCATCGGCCAATTTCAAGGGCCACTATGCCTATTTTGCCAATTGGCCTGGACCCTTTTACCACACGGAGCCCTGCTGATCCATCACGACTGGACTGCCGACGTAACAGCACGAGGGGGCTACAACAGACTTCTTCCTTCGCGGCGTCCCCCTTCTGCTAGCTTGCTATCCCAAGGCCCGCTTGCTGTCTGAATCGCCCCGTCTCCGGCCCGCCGAGCTACTCACTGGACCCCTATGATCACTCTGCTTCGCATGCCTCTCCCTAATGTAAATATGCCTTGTCCATTGCTGTTTTGTTTAGTGATTATTGCCTTATTTCACTGTAGACCCTCTGTCCTTGCTCAACACTCTTTAGCTAACCATTTAGTTCCACCTCCCACACATGTGGTGACCTCACCTGGTTTAAATTGTTTCCAGAGACAATATTTCTCTCATCGTCACTCAATGCATAGGTTTATCTCCACTGTATTCACATCCTACCATACCTTTTGTCTGTACATTATACCTTGAATCTATTCTTCCTCGCCCAGAAACCTGCTCCTTTTACTCTGTTCCGAATGTTCTAGATGACCAGTTCTTATAGTCTTTAGCTGTACCCTTATCCTACTCCTCCTCTGGTGATGTAGAGGTTTTTCCAGGCCCTGCAGTGCCTTGCTCCACTCCCATTCCCCAGGTGCTCTCATTTGTTGACTTCTGTAACCATAAAAGCCTGGGTTTCATGCATCTTAACATTAGATGCCTCCTTCCTAAGTTTATTTTATTCACTGCTTTAGCACACTCTGCCAACCTGGATGTCCTAGCCGTGTCTGAATTCTGGCTTAGAAAGACCACCAAAAACCCTGAAATTTCCTTTCCTAACTATAACATTTTCCGACAGGATAGAACTGCCAAAGGGGGCGGAGTTGAAATCTACTGCAGAGAGAGCCTGCAGAGTTCTCTTACTATCCAGGTCTGTGGCCAAACAATTTGAGCTTTTACTTTTAAAAGTCCACCTTTCCATAAACAAGTCTGTCACTGTTGCTGCTTGCTATAGACCACCTTCTGCCCCCAGCTGTGCCCTGCACACCATATGTGAATTGGTTGCCCTTGTCGTGTCTTTGGCTATGCCGGATTAAGTGATATGACATGCCATTCTATAAAATCCTTTCTCCGTAATTAATATTACCTGATTGAGCTAATCCTGTAAATGTAATTAACTAGAGAGTCAGGGCACCACGAAAGAATATTTATGGAGCTGTTATCTTCCGAATAAACTCTTACCCAAGAGAGGTTATGTGGGACGCTAGCCCATCTGGCCAACATTCAGTGAGATTGCAGAGGGCCAAATTCAAATACAGAAATACTAATTTATAAAAATTCAGAAAACAAAACATATTTTACATGGATTCACAAGAAGTTCATCTTTAAACCTAACCACGGTGTCAGATTTAAAAAATGCTTTACGGCAAAAGCATACCTTACGATTATTTGAGAACATAGCCCAGTTGACAAATTATTACAAACAGTAACCAGCCAAGCAGAAGCGTTACAAAACTCAGAAATAGAGAGAAAATGAATCCCTTACCTTTCATGATCTTCATATGGTGGCACTCAGAAGACATTCATTTACTCAATAAATGTTCATTTTGGTCGATAAAGTCTCTTAATATCCACAAACCTCTGTTTTGTTTGTGCATTTTCTTCAGTAATCCACAGGCTCAAACGCAGTCAAAACAGGCAGACAAAAAAATCCAAATTGCATCCGTAAAGTTCATAGAAACATGTCAAACGATGTTTATATTCAATCCTCAGGTTGTTTTTAGCCTAAATGATCTATAATATTTCAACCGGACAATAACGTCGTCAATATAAAAGGTAAACAAGAAATGCACTCTCGGGATTGCGTATGAAAAAGCTCAGTGACACGTCAGGGTCCACCCATTCAGACTGGTCTTACTCCATCATAAGAATACAAGCCTGAAACAATTTCTAAAGACTGTTGACATCTAGTGGAAGGCATAGGAACTGCAAATTGAGTCCTAAGTCAATGGATACTGTCATGGCATTAAATAGAAAACTACAAAACAAAAAAAATAAATCCATTCAGGAAGTTTCTCAGGTTTTCGCCTGCCGAATCAGTTCCGTTATACTCATAGACACTATTTTAACAGTTTTGGAAACCTTAGAGTGTTTTCTATCCAAATCTACCAGTTATAAGTAATATCATATATTCTGGGCCCGAGTAACAGGCTGTTTAATTTGGGCATGCTTTTCATCCAAAATTCCAAATGCTGCCCCCTACCCGAGAGGTTAAAGACCTAGTAATATTTTACATCAATAGCAGTCAATATTAATCGTCACCTTAATTCAGTCTCATCTGAAAGTTGTACATTCTTGGTTATCTTCATGAACCCTGGCTAACAGGTTGAATCAGCAATACAAAATTGGGTTTAACTATTTATTTACTAAATACCTAACTAATCACACAGAATTACATATACAAAGAATGAATCATACCTTGATTACAAATTACGTCATAAAGGGAATGTCCCTAGTGGGCGGAACAGATATGACAGCTGGTTACAGTGAGTGAAAGAATGGGAAGACTGAGGGACAAAGGGAGAAGCTGTGCTATCGTAAATACAGTATCTTATGCATTCTAAATTACCGCCCATTTGGAAAAGGAAAATGCAATAAATATTTACTCTGAGCTGCGCTTCGGTAGGTTGGTGGTAGATGGAAGGCCGTGTCGCCAAACCGAGTCCTTTGTCCTTTGGAGAATGTCTCTGGTGGTCGATTGGATACGTTGTAGTAAGGTCGTTGTGTGGTAGATAGGATACTCTGTCTGTTCCTTCCTAACCTGCGTTTGCAGCTGCGGTTGCTAACTCAACGGCTAGGAGGTATCACTTCTGTAGTGAATAAGAGTTCAAAGTTCATACCATTCGCAACCAAAGCTCACGCTGAGGTTGGCTTAGTTCTGTAGTTGACATGTTAGTCCTTCTAACGCAGAGGCTGCAGACCTCACGTACTTGTAACAGAAGGTTATATTGTCGTCAAGGGCTTATATAGTGGAGGGAGAAGGGCGTGTTTCACAGTCTACAGCCCATGTCTCTTCACATGGGGCGGGTCACTGATTGAGCAGAGCCCTAACCTTATGAAAACCCAAATCTCTCATTTGGAAGCTAAAATTACATTGAATCTCTTCACCAATAATTTTATATTCGAACATTTAAATTGAACAACAATTCCATGTGGATCCGATAACAATGTGCAGACTTTCCACTGTAGAGTTTGTCATCTTATCATTGATGAGAATGTCTCAGATGACAACCGAACTGTACCACTGCATATGTTCAATTGGTCGGATTACCAGAATATAGTTAATTTCCCCCCCACCTTCTGATGTTCCCAGAATCTCTGTTAACCAAGGGGTTTTCAAATTTCACATCGGTAGGGTAGAGAGAGGAACAAGGGGGAAAGAGGTATTTATGACTGTCATAAACCTACCCCCAGGCCAACGTCATGACACCCCCCATCTATCTTCAGAGCTCGTGCTGTTCGGTGACCTAAACTGGGACATGCTTTAAAACCCCGGCCATCTACAATCTAAACTTGATGCTCTCAATCTCACACAAATTATCAATGAACCTACCAGGTACAAGCCCAAATCCGTAAACACGAGCACCTTCATAGATATCATCCTAACCAACCTGCCCTCCAAATACACCTCTGCTGTCTTCAACCAGGATCTCAGCGATCACTGCCTCATTGCCTGCGTCCATAATGGGTCTGCGGTCAAACCCCTCATCACTGTCAAATGCTCCCTAAAACACTTCAGCGGGCAGGCCTTTCTAATTGACCTGGCTCGGGTATCAAAAAAGCCCTTGGTTCAAAAAAGTTCTGGGACACTGTAAAGTCCATGGAGAATAAGAGCACCTCCTCTCCTAGCCTCAGTGCAGTAGGCAGCTGGAACACCGATAAATCCACGATAATTGAGAATTTCAAAAAGCATTTTTCTACGGCTGGCCATGCTTTCCACCTGGCTACCCCTACCCCGGTGACCTGCATACTCTCGTTGGCTGGCCCTCGCTTCATTTTCGGGCGCCAAACCCACTGGCTCCAGGTCATCTATAAGTCTTTGCTAGGTAAAGCTCTGCCTTATCTCAGCTCTCAGGTCACCATAGCAGCACCCACCCGTAGCACTTGCTCCAGCAGGTATATTTCACTGGTCACCCCCAAAGCCAATTCCTCCTTTGGTTGCCTTTCCTTCCAGTTCTCTGCTGGCAATGACTGGAACGAACTGCAAAAATCACTGAAGCTGGAGACTCATATCTCCCTCACTAACTTTAAGCACCAGCTGCCAGAGCACCTCACAAATCACTGAACCTGTAAATAGCCCATCCAACTTCCTCATCCCCATACGGTTATTTATTTAGCTCCTTTGCATCCCAGTATCTCTACTTGCACATTCATCTTCTACACATCTGTCACTCCAGTTTTTAATTGCTATATTGAAATTATTTTGCTACTCTGGCCTATTTATTGCCTTACCTCCCTTATCCTACCTCATTTGCACACACTGTATATAGATTTTTCTATTGTATTATTGACTGTTTGTTTATTCCATGTGTAACTCAGTGTTATTTGTGTCGCATTGCCTTTCTTTATCTTGGCCAGGTCGCAGTTGTAAATGAGAACTTGTTCTCAACTAGCCTGCCTGGTTAAATAATTATTTATATATATATATATATATATAGATAGATAGATAGATAGATAGATAGATAGATAGATAGATAGATAGATAGATAGATAGATAGATCCTAGATCTGAATGAATGAAATATTCTTATTAAATACTTTTTTCTGTACACAGTTGAATGTGCTGACAACAAAATCAAACATAGGAACAACAAGCATAGGAACTGAGAAGTGGTCTGTGGTCACCACCTGCAGAACCACTCCTTTATTGGGGGTGTCTTGCTAATTGCCTATAATTTCCATTTCTATTCCATTTGCACAACAGCATGTGAAATTTATTGTCAATCAGTGTTGCTTCCTAAGTGGACAGTTTGATTTCACAGAAGTGTGATTGACTTGGAGTTACATTGTGTTGTTTAAGTGTTCCCTTTATTTTTTGTTAAGAACTCTTTTTATTTTTTAAAATATGTTTTTATATATATTGACTTTCAATGTAGCAAGTATTTTTTGCATATATCATAACATCTTCTGCACCCTTATCTTCTGTTTCTAATGGGAGGGATGGAGAGGACATGACATCATTCAGACTGTTGGTTTCTTGGGAACTGTTTGTCCACATGCCTATGATTGAGTAATGCACTCGCCTCTTAGTGGTGAGGTGAAGGCTGTGGTGGGAGGGAGATCTGGATTTGCACAGTGAGAGAGGCCTGTCAATGTAATTAATATAAATGTGATCCAGGTCTCCTTTCTCCCTCCTCATCCTGTCGGTCCCCTCAGCAGCAGACTAGGATGGGATAGGGAAATGAGATGTGGGCGGTAGGCATTCACGCATGTACACACGTACACAACCCGAGAAACACTCACATCGCACCACTGCCATCCTTACCTCATACTTTGTCTAGTGATTGTTTTCAGGGGAGCACACAATCCACACAACCCTCTTAACGCTCTCTGACGTACTGCTGTGGTGATATTTATTTCCCCTGCCGTGTGTATTCTCACCTGTTAGTCCTCCTGTCCATTGGTGCTGACTGTCACCAGCTGAATCACCATGATGAATGAACCGTCTCAAGACTTTGAAGTGAGGGAGTACAAGGATTACCACACACACACACTACCACATGCCCCACTATCTCTGAGTTGTTACTGTCATTTGTCTGCTTCTCTGCTCCTGATGATTGTCATGAAAAGACAAATCAATCCCCAGCTTTATTCTGTTTAATTGTCATCTGGGTGTATTTAGAAAAGCTGTGAAGTTGTTAGCGATGGTGCCAGTATTGTCATGTTTTCTTAGTGGTTCCCTTGTGATCGCTGTTGGCAGCACACACATTGGGAGACAGTAGCCTATACAGAGACATGCGAACACACAGCTTAAGGAAACATACGGGGGCACACATTTATTGCACACATGCAACGCACACACTCCGCCACACAGCAGTTTGCATGTGTGCATGCGTTTGTGCACTTAAGCTGCATATTTGTTACACCCATGAACACCCACAAGTTCACACAGACTATAATTAATTGTTAGGAAGTCTCAGGTAATTTTAAATTGCAAATCCGTGCTGCCTTGTTCTTCATCTTTTGATTAATATTGAATTGTTTTACTGAGTGAAAATGCCACCAGTGTTTTTCATCAGATGCAAATAGAACAAAATAAGAAACAGAAAGATCAGATCCAACAAAGTTCTCTAAACATTCATGAAGTCCTGTCTGTGTCGTCTCACCCGTCTCCAGGCAGAGGTGGACCCCCCCAATTGCCCTTTCCTTCCCTTTCTCTCTCTCTCACACAGATTCTGGGAAGTTATCTAGGTCCTGAACTTCCAATCCAATCAGCCACTAATTAAGAAGCAAAGCGAAGGGATTGTCTGGCTGCGAGACAGGGGGACTTGCAGGTTGACTGAGAAAAGAGAGAGAGAACGAGAGAAGAGTCTTCAATTTGACATGTGCAGGATGAGTGAGAAAATAGAGAAAGGAGCAGGGGGGAGAGGGAGGAAAGGAGCAGGGGGGAGAGGGAGGAAAGGAGCAGGGGGGAGAGGGAGGAAAGGAGCCAGGGGGGAGAGGGAGGAAAGGAGCCAGGGGGGAGAGGGAGGAAAGGAGCCAGGGGGGAGAGGGAGGAAAGGAGCCAGGGGGGAGAGGGAGGAAAGGAGCCAGGGGGGAGAGGGAGGAAAGGAGCCAGGGGGGAGAGGGAGGAAAGGAGCCAGGGGGGAGAGGGAGGAAAGGAGCCAGGGGGGAGAGGGAGGAAAGGAGCCAGGGGGGGAGAGGGAGGAAAGGAGCCAGGGGGGAGAGGGAGGAAAGGAGCCAGGGGGGAGAGGGAGGAAAGGAGCCAGGGGGGAGAGGGAGGAAAGGAGCCAGGGGGGAGAGGGAGGAAAGGAGCCAGGGGGGAGAGGGAGGAAAGGAGCCAGGGGGGAGAGGGAGGAAAGGAGCCAGGGGGGAGAGGGAGGAAAGGAGCCAGGGGGGAGAGGGAGGAAAGGAGAACAAAAGATAATTAGTTTTTTATTTAACCAGGCAAGTCAATTAAGAACACATTCTTGTTCTATTCCCAGGGGTCATCTGTGGTTCTCTAAAGGTGATATTGAAGAGAAGTCATTGGTTAAAGTCACAGTTCTCTCTCATAGATTGTAGATCTATGGTTCAACTGAAGTCCATGCTTTTGTTTCTATTGTGGCTGTATTCACACAGATTGATAGAAGTTTGCACATTTTGGAATAGGCTATGACATTTCCAAGTCAATGTGGTCTTTGAAAGTTGTATGTGACCTTGTGTAGGCTACTTGAGTGAGTGGAGATTGGCAGGCAGGCGTGGGATGATGGTCTTAAGCCTTGCTCTTCACTCTCAGTCACAGATCGGCTGGCGCTCCGCTCAAAGCAAAAGAAAGGCAGAACCATGGCAGATAAACGAGGGCTTTTCTCACTGAAGACGAGCGAGCAGCGTTCACAGCCTCTCTGCTTTGAATGCAGAGGCCCTTTGAAAACAAATGAATTCAGAGCTGTTTTGTCCTACTTACTGAGCAATACCGCTCAATTACAATTAGCCTTTTAGCACACTCACTGACTATAACACCTATGATAATGCAACTCTCTCTGGTTGTAGGGTGTTGCTGTGGATTACCTGGACGTTCCCCAGACGTTATCCTTGGCTGGAGCTTGGTGCTGTGTGTGGTGGTCTGGTGGAATACTTAGCCCATTCAGTGGTGTTGTTGGGCTCAGCCACCCCTCCACTCTGCCTTCCTCCTGGCTGGTGCTCAGGCTCCACTCCGGCCCCCCCTGTCTCAACGCTGGCGATGTCAAGAGTCCCGAGTCCCCCTCCCCCCGCGGACATGTCCAGCGGCCCTGTGGCTGAGAGCTGGTGTTACACTCAGGTAAGCGTGGGGATTGGTGTGTGTGTGTGTGTGTACATGTATCTGTTTTTCTATGTACAGTACTTACACCTGTCAGCCTGTTTGTCTGTCAGTCAGTCAGTCAGGACTGCCAGTGCTGGTGTTTTTGATAACAGCCTGTTTAAAGAAGAGGGATGTTTTTCTATTGATGTGTTTTTCATCTCGCTGTCCTTGCAAAATCATTTTTTGTTGCAGCATTTTAATATCCTTTCTTCTCCCCCTGTTTGTTGTCAATGTTTATTGAGATGAAAGGCATGTTTGATGTGTGGTTTTGAAGTCCAGGCTGACCAACCAGCCACTTAGCTACCTGTATGGAATAGATAAATAAATTAAAGTCATCATGTCTGATTCCTGGTGTGTGTGTGTGTGTGTGTGTCCCTACCTCTGTTAGATCAAAGTGGTGAAGTTCTCTTACATGTGGACCATCAACAACTTCAGCTTCTGTCGTGAGGAGATGGGCGAGGTCATCAAGAGCTCCACCTTCTCTTCGGGAGCCAATGACAAGCTTAAATGGTGAGTGGAGGCGGGGCCAAGAAGTGGGTTTTATGGATAAGCCATAAGGGACGACAGGACCAATAACTTGTCCATGATTGATCTGATTTAGACTCCTAAGTCTGTTGGACAGGGTTTGGTCTCTATTATTTTGGACAGTTACTGAACATAGTTGACTGACCTCGTCTCTGTTTGACTGAGTCTGATGATCACTGATGCTGATCCCTCCCTCTGTGTGTCCAGGTGTTTGCGTGTAAACCCTAAAGGCCTGGACGAGGAGAGTAAAGACTACCTGTCCCTCTACCTGCTCCTGGTCAGCTGTCCCAAGAGCGAGGTGCGTGCCAAGTTCAAGTTCTCCATCCTCAATGCCAAGGGAGAGGAGACGAAGGCTATGGGTAAGTCACACTTGATTTGAGTTGATTTGAATCCCCATTAGCTAATGCCATGACGACAGCCAGTCTTCCTGGGGTCCGACACATGACGAAAATGGCATTACAGACAAAAATACTTTCAAATGTTCATGCATTTAAATAACATTAACAAGTAGACATTACGGACATTTAAAATACCTGAAAGGTAACAGTCAATTCAGGTGTCAGTATCTGTCCAGTCATATGGTCAATCTTAGTAGATGTACTTTTTAATGTTTTCTTGAATATGAATCATTTTTTTGCTTGGGAAATATCTATCCCCAACAACCCACCATCTCTATAGGGTCAGTGGTGCTCTGCTATTGTAATCCCATAGTGTACCTGGCTTGATATTATGTAGGTGTGTGAGAGGTAATGTGATAACAGAACTACTTATAACAATCCACTCTTGAACCTCTCAGCTCAAACCTGTAGCTTGGCAGTAGAACATGGAAGACATGTTGACTAATAGGAACAAGGTTAGGAGGTTTGAGAGATGTATTACCTGTGTCTCTGAGGTTTACTAAGTGAGTGTGTGCATAGGAGGGGGTGAGGGAGCCAAAGTGTCTAATTCAGTGTGCGGGCCGAGGTGTTGATAGCCATATGGGTGTGTATAATCACTGCAGGTGGGATTCGTTCCCCCCCATATTTAATTCAAAGTAGCATGGAGCAATTTTTGTCTTCTGCCTCTTCTCTGGCTGATGAATTGGAAAGGAAATATGTTTCTTCCAATGCCTGCTCTTTTTTAATTAGATTATGTTATGGGGAGGAAAAGCAAACTTGTGTGGAATTGAATTTGAGTGGGCCAGATGTGACCGCTTCCTGGTTATCAGGCTCTCTACCTGGTTGGTTGTCTCTCCTCCGGCACCCCGTCGAGCACAGGAAGTATGGGAGGAGGTGAGGAGAGGAGCAGAGGAGGAATGTTTGTATCAGAGGTGTATGCAGAAAGACTGTACAACCCCCCGCAGTGCAGGTCGTGTAGAAAGGGAAATGGTTTTCCTGCTGAGAAACGTCTACCGCGTGAACTCAACCCCCCCCTCCCTCCCTCACACACTTTCCCTCTCTCCGTTCTACACTCTACATCTTCACTGTGGCAGTGCTTTTTCTCTCCGCAACAACAACAACACATTCACAAACACTACTGTTATGAAACAGTCCCTGGGCCGCATACTGTAATTGTGCATCAAGCTCGCTTGAGAGGCTCTTAAGGTACAGTTAATGCATAGTTGGCTGTGCACATTTCGCTGCACCACTCTAAGAGGGACAGCAGTAGCCTGCAGAGTGGGTGGTAAACACCACCTAGAGCCGTTTCATTCCTTCACTCGGTCAGCTCACCTGAATCTGCCTCTCCACATGACCACTGAAAGAGATTAAAGATGGAGAATGTTGAGAGAAGTGGAGAAAATGTCTTCTGTTCTCCTCTTCGTGTCTCTGGGGGGTTTGCTGTAAATTGTGTTCTTTGGTGGTAGACCCCCCCCCGTCCCCCAGATGCACCCCATCTTCCCCTCAGCTCTCTGCTCGCCTTGTCGCTGGAGAAAATTAACCGCAGCCACCGTATTTGTGACAAGGGACTTCAGCGAGCACTCCGTCTGAGAATATGGCAGTAAAGATAGCTCTATCTGTTCTGGATCATTTAGAATCCAATTAAATCCATGCCTCCTGAAGAGAACCCAGGCCAAATAAAAACAAAGTGCCTTAATTAAGAAGGCTGTGGCTCAGAGTGTGAGGACTGTTTATGTGGCATGTCACTGCTGGGGCTCTCCACACAGTCTCACAGGGCCACACACTCCACTGAAATGGATAGTAAGTCCAAGTACAGATTGGTGTGATACATAGCTAAATAAACAGATATATAGGTGGTTATAAATATGGTTAAAGATGATTGTGAGTAATGTAAAGATGCTGCATATATCATTTGCTGCCTTAAACATGAACTGTTTCAAGTGGATCTGACCTTCAACCTCATACTGTTCAGCCACCCCCACCAGAATAGAGAGCCTCAATCAGTAATGCATGTTGGTCTCCTCTGTTGGTCTCTGATGCTGTTACTGCCTGCTAATGGAGATATATTTGGGCTCCACTGGCAGCCCCCCACCTCTCTCTCCCCCCTCCCCCCTCCCCCCCAAACATCCTCTCCTCTCTTCTCTGCCACATAATTTCTCTCCCTGGCTTAGTCGCTAGCTAGCTGGCTCTCCTGTGGGATTGTGGATGAACGGTTTGTAACGTGTCTCTTGGCCCCCCCTCTTCTCCTGTGCCAGATAAAGCAGCCTGCTGGCAGACACACTGCTGCACTGACAGCTCTGAGAACACACACAGAGAGAGAGAGAGGAAGTCTCCTGCTATATGGCGGTGGTGGCTAGGGTTTATTTAAATGGCGCAGGGCTGAGTGTTCTTCTCAGACAGTGGGCTTTGTAGTGCTTTTTAGGTGCTAAGTGCTAAGGAGAGGTTATGTCTCCAGTGTGTTTGGTCACAGGTTCAAGTTCAGGTTAATTTGCTGTGTGTACACAGGTCTTCATACACTGTATATTTTAAAAGAACGATCTCATTTGCCAGTACAGTGGTTGTGGTATTGTGGTTAGTGTCTTTAGTTCCACATGGTCTCCTGGCTGATTGAAACCTCTGTCTGAATGCTTGCCTGTGGTTGTCAGAGCTAGTTGCCCGCGGTTACTGATGGGGGCGGTCAGGCATTCAGTGTTGTTGTGTTGTGAGAAGAGTCATTGGACAGTCTTTACATAATCACATATCGACACGGCTAGAAGGAACGTCGTTACACATGTTTGTGCTGACACTTGCTTATAGAGCTCATTATTCAATAGAGATGAGATTTTCTTCGGAAATGGCGTGTGTGTGTGCTCGTTTGTGTATTTGTGGTGTGTGTGAGTGAGCGAGCTTGTGTGCCTGCCTTCCTGGTTATATGTCAGCCTATGTAGGTGCGTGGGGGTTGATGCAAATGCAGGTGCTCCATTACACATACTGAAGCGTTGTCTATCATGCTGTTAGACATTGGACTGTATGTGTTGTGTACTGTATTTAATGAATGGGATTTAGACTAAAGGGCAGCTATTGAAGTGGAGGGAAGAAGTGGGATGGGGATGTAGGCAGTAGTGGTTGGGAGGATGGGGTTGGAGTGTGTATGTGTATGAAGGTCTAGGTGTGTGACTGCTTGATTGTGTTTGTGTAATAGGGAAAGCTCCAGGCTTCTTTTGGGATTCTCTAAACCTCCTGCCAGAGAACAGATGATCACGGAGGGATGGAGGGACGGAGGGACGAAGGGATGGAGGGATTAGAGTTGTTTTGAACTGATGTACTTACTGTATATTACACTTTCTCTGTCATGCCCGCACACACACACTCTTAGTGTGACCCACACTATTGAGTTGTGCTCCTTTGTTGGCCCGGAGTGTGATGTTTGCCAGCCAGTCTTCTGGGTGACCTTCTCACTGTGTGTTTCAACCAGGCCCCTGAGCCACAGCCTGAATATGTATTCTATGCTCTCTAAAACAGCCTGGCTCTACTCTCGCTCGCTCTATCTTTCCCTTCTCCTCTCTAAAACTCTGTCCCTGTCTCTCTCGCCTTCCTATTTTTTTCTCTTGTCTCACTGCATCTATCTACATATCTCACCTCACATGCCACCTCTGCCTGCACTGTTAGTGACTGCTTCTATCCACTGTTTGAGTGACATGCTTCCATCGCTGGTCTTCTCACTCCTCTTCCTCCTTTCCTATTTGTTATTCCTGGTGTGTTCCTCCCCTCCTGACTTGGTGACCCAGCCTGCTGTGACCCGACCGTGACCACATGCGTTCTGACCTGAGGTTGATCCGATGCCAGCGTGAGGTTCTGGTCCTGCTCAGGAGACCCAGTCGAGGCAGCAGGGTCAGCTGAGCTCAGCTTAATACACACACGCATACAAACGCACAGGCGCACGCACATGTGCACACAGACATACACCTTAGTGTGGAGAGTGAGCAGGGACTGAGCAGTAGAGGAGAAATCTCACCTCTCTCCCTCTTCCTGCCGTTGGACTCCTCTCACCCTTTCTCCTCCGTTCTCTGTGCTCCCGTTCCGTCCCTCCCTCCTCCCAGCTAGCCCTCTCTCCCTCTTCCTCTTCCTGCCGTTGGACTCCTCTCACCCTTTCTCCTCTGTGCTCCCGTTCCGTCCCTCCCTCCTCCCAGCTAGCCCTCTCTCTCTCTCTCTCTGCTCCCACCGTCCTCACACCTCCATTAGGCTGAGACCCAGCCCCGTAGGAAGTTGTCACAGGCTGCTGGTCTTCTTCCACATACCCTGATAACACACAGGACAATCTCTCCACCACACAGGGAGAGGAGCTGCTGGCCAGGGGACCATGCCTGAGTCTCTCACATATCGGAAAGGAAATAGAGAAAACGCAGACTGAAAGATTTCAGACAAACAGGCAGACAAGGATAAGACTAAGATGCAGTGCTTTTGCTCTGTGTGTTTGTGTATCCAACCATACACTACTTGGCATGTCAAGTCCATAAAAGTTTGACGTGGCTTTCAACAACACAGGTTTAAGATGAGAGAGAGAGGGAGAGACTGACGCAAAGCCTTTAAATGAAAGCCTTCTGACATCAGTTCCTATTATGCAGAGAGGAAAAGAGGAGTGACGATGAATAAAGTAGGAAAAAAAGAGTAGAGAAAAGAGCCTTTTGGAGTGTTTGGATTTCTGTGTTTGGATTTCTGTCAGTCTGAGAGGGTGGCTGTCAGGGCCTGTTTGTAGCCCATCTCCAGGGGAGGGATTAGAGGGAGAGGACCCCCTGATTGAGCACTGGGGTGGAGAACTGGATATGCGTTCAACTCCACCACTGTCTGTACGCATCCCAAATGACAGCATATTCCCTATTCCCTATAGCCCATAGGGCTCTGGTCAATGTAGTGCACTATAAAGGGAATAGGGTGCCATTTGGAGCGCAGCCCCTGCCTGCCTGGTTGACTACTGTACCCACCACTGCATCATACCTCTGCTGGTGAATTTCACATAGAGCTTTCAGCAGAGCTGTTACCCCATCTGAATGACTCCCACTTGGATATGGCAGGAGAGCTCATAAGGCTTGGACCACAGTAGCGTTAGCTGGCCCTACAGGAGGGGCCTGCCCTACAGGAGGGGCCTGCCCTACAGGAGGGGCCTGCCCTACAGGAGGGGCCTGCCCTACAGGAGGGGCCTGCCCTACAGGAGCTTCTTAGATGGGATCCTGTCATTCTATACATGACCAGGGATCTTTATGTGAAGTTTCATTGGAGATCTTTGAGAGGGTCTTGGAGTAGTAAAATGTCTGGGCAGGGAATTCATTGTGATCTGACTTGGCAGACTCTCAGATCCAAAGCCATTTACTACAAATATAAATGCACTCACTTTACTGTATGTGATCCCTGAGGGACTTGAACCTTGGCTTTGTTAGCATCAGTCTTACCAACTGGGCCATCAGAACCACTATGGTACAGCAGTGTCTCTGACTCTAGTTATTGTGTTGTGTACGTTGAGTATGTCCTCAGTGGTTGTGTCCCAAATAACACCCTATTCCCTATGTAGTGCACTACTTTTGTAGTACACTATATAGACAAAATGGTGCCATTTTGGACGCAGACAGTGTATGTACCTATTCCTGGTGAAGGACCGCATGAAGGCATTTCTCTTGTGTGTTTGTAGTGCACAGAACCCTCCCTGCCTCTTCTCAGGCAGACATAGTTGGCAGTCCATAAGCACTTTATAATGGGATGCTTTGATCCCTGCTTATCCCACCTGCTTATCGTGCCTGTGTGCCAGAGATGAGGGAGTGTATGAAAAATGTCTGTGGAGTATGGCATCGTTTTCTTATGAGGTGTTAAAAGTCCCCTGCAGGTGACACTTCCTTCATTCAACCTCCTGTCTGGCTGTGCTCACTCTCAGTTTCTCCTTTCTCATGGTCATGACAGACACACGTGCACTAACTGTCTGTGTTGTTTTCTTTTTTACAGAGAGCCAGAGGGCATACCGGTTTGTCCAGGGGAAGGACTGGGGCTTTAAGAAGTTCATCAGGAGAGACTTCCTGCTGGACGAGGCCAATGGGCTGCTGCCTGACGACAAGCTCACTCTCTTCTGTGAGGTAGGACACAAGTTCACACAACATAGAGATATACAGTGCCTTGCAAAAGTATTCGGCCCCCTTGAACTTCGCGACCTTTTGCCACATTTCAGGCTTCAAACATAAAGATATAAAACTCTATTTTTTTGTGAAGAATCAACAACAAGTGGGACACAATCATGAAGTGGAACGACATTTATTGGATATTTCAAACTTTTTTAACAAATCAAAAACTGAAAAATTGGGCGTTCAAAATTATTCAGCCCCCTTAAGTTAATACTTTGTAGCGCCACCTTTTGTTGCGATTACAGCTGTAAGTCGCTTGGGGTATGTCTCTATCAGTTTTGCACATCGAGAGACTGACATTTTTTCCCATTCCTCCTTGCAAAACAGCTCGAGCTCAGTGAGGTTGGATGGAGAGCATTTGTGAACAGCAGTTTTCAGTTCTTTCCACAGATTCTTGATTGGATTCAGGTCTGGACTTTGACTTGGCCATTCTAACACCTGGATATGTTTATTTTTGAACCATTCCATTGTAGATTTTGCTTTATGTTTTGGATAATTGTCTTGTTGGAAGACAAATCTCAGTCCCAGTCTCAGGTCTTTTGCAGACTCCATCAGGTTTTCTTCCAGAATGGTCCTGTATTTGGCTCCATCCATCTTCCCATCAATTTTAACCATCTTCCCTGTCCCTGCTGAAGAAAAGCAGGCCCAAACCATGATGCTGCCACCACCATGTTTGACAGTGGGGATGGTGTGTTCAGCTGTGTTGCTTTTATGCCAAACATAACGTTTTGCATTGTTGCCAAAAAGTTCAATTTTGGTTTCATCTGACCAGAGCACCTTCTTCCACATGTTTGGTGTGTCTCCCAGGTGGCTTGTGGCAAACTTTAAACAACACTTTTTATGGATATCTTTAAGAAATGGCTTTCTTCTTGCCACTCTTCCATAAAGGCCAGATTTGTACAATATACGACTGATTGTTGTCCTATGGACAGAGTCTCCCACCTCAGCTGTAGATCTCTGCAGTTCATCCAGAGTGATCATGGGCCTCTTGGCTGCATCTCTGATCAGTCTTCTCCTTGTATGAGCTGAAAGTTTAGAGGGACGGCCAGGTCTTGGTAGATTTGCAGTGGTCTGATACTCCTTCCATTTCAATATTATCGCTTGCACAGTGCTCCTTGGGATGTTTAAAGCTTGGGAAATCATTTTGTATCCAAATCCGGCTTTAAACTTCTTCACAACAGTATCTCGGACCTGCCGGGTGTGTTCCTTGTTCTTCATTATGCTCTCTGCGCTTTTAACGGACCTCTGAGACTATCACAGTGCAGGTGCATTTATACGGAGACTTGATTACACACAGGTGGATTGTATTTATCATCATTAGTCATTTAGGTCAACATTGGATCATTCAGAGATCCTCACTGAACTTCTGGAGAGAGTTTGCTGCACTGAAAGTAAAGGGGCTGAATAATTTTGCACGCCCAATTTTTCAGTTTTTGATTTGTTAAAAAAGTTTGAAATATCCAATAAATGTCGTTCCACTTCATGATTGTGTCCCACTTGTTGTTGATTCTTCACAAAAAAAAAATACAGTTTTATATCTTTATGTTTGAAGCCTGAAATGTGGCAAAAGGTCGCAAAGTTCAAGGGGGCCGAATACTTTCGCAAGGCACTGTAGGTAACTGCCAAAATAAAGGAAATAAAGTAAATTAGGCATTCAAAGTATATTGAAAGCAGGTGCCGTTGTTAATTAAGAAATTAACATCCCATCATGCTTAGGGTCATGTATAAAAAAGCCCAGTTGTAGATTATTTTGTCTACCCTGGCTAGAATAATAGATGCCAATGACTTTGAAAGAGGGTCTCAAAGGAGCATATGGTGTGTGTCAGTCACCAGATCTCAACCCAATTGAACACTTTATATTAGATTCTGGAGTGGCGCCTGAGACGGTGTTTTCCACCACCGTCAACAGAACACCAAATTATGGAATTTCTCGCGGAAGAATGGTGTCGGATCCCTCCAGTAGAGTTCCAGACACTTGTAGAATGTATGCTAAGGCACGTTGAAGTTGTTCTGGTTCGTGGGGCCCAACGCCCTATAATGTTGGCAGTTAGATGTATCTCTATAGACGGGTTGGTTGTTTAGCAACTACATTGACTTGTGCTCTACTGTGGGGAAAAACAGATGGGGTTTGCTTATATTGTTGATAACATGTAAACAATATTTTGTCCCCAATGTTTATTGAAAACCGAAATAAAGTTGCAGAATGAGAACTTGTCTCTCAAATACTTTGTTGCGGTTGTTGGTTAAAACCTCTCTGGGATATGTGGGACGCGTCCCACCTGGCCAAAAGCCAGGAAAATGCAGAGCGCCAAATTCAAATAAATTACTATAAAAATCAAACTTTCATTAAATCACACACGCAAGATAGCAAATTAAAGCTACACTTGTTGTGAATCCAGCCAACATGTCAGATTTCAAAAAGGCTTTTCGGCTAAAGCAAACTATGCTATTTCATGAGGATAGCACCTCCGTAAACAAAGAGAGAAACCATATTTCAACCCTGCAGGCGCGACACAACGCAGAAATAAAAATATAATTCATGCCTTACCTTTGACGAGCTTCTTTTGTTGGCACTCCAATAGGTCCCATAAACATCACAAAGGGTCCTTTTTGTTCGATTAATTCCGTCGATATATATCCAGAAAAACACCGGCTCCAACTTGCTTTTCTCCAACTTGACTACAAAATATCTCAAAAGTTACCTGTTGCTAAAACATTTCAAACTACTTTTGTAATACAACTTTATGTATTTTTTAACGTAAATAATCGATACAACTGAAGACGGTATGATCTGTGTTCAATAAAGGAAGAAAACAAACTGAAGCATGCTTTCTGGTCACGCGCCTCTATCTAACAGTACAGTTCAAGTGAACCTCGTTCAAGATGGCCGTACTTCTTCATTACACACAGGAATAACCTCAACCAATTTCTAAAGACTGTTGACATCCAGTGGAAACGATAGCAACTTTTATTTTTTATTTTTTTATTTTTTTATGTGACCTTTATTTAACTAGGCAAGTCAGTTAAAACCAGTTGAGTCTATGGGGGCGCTATTTCATTATTGGATAAAAAAACGTGCCCAATATTTTGTCATGAAAAGATGCTCGACTATGCATATAATTGACAGATTTGGAAAGAAAACAGTCTGACGTTTCCAAAACTGCAAAGATATTATCTGTGAGTGCCACAGAACTCATGCTACAGGCGAAACCAAGATGAAACTTCAAACAGGAAATGAGCAGAATTTCTGAGGCTCTGTTTTCCATTATCTCCTTATATGGCTGTGAATGCACCAGGAACGAGCCTGCCCTTTCTGTCGTTTCTTCAAGATATCTGCAGCATTGTGACGTATTTGTAGGCATATCATTGGAAGATTGGCCATAAGAGACTACATTTTCCAGGGGTCTGCCTGGTGTCCTTTGTCTAAATTGGTGCGTAATCTTCAGGTGCGGGCATTTTCTCCTGGGATTCAGAACAGAAAGCACACTTCCACGAACGATATATCATCGAAGAGATATGTGAAAAACACCTTGAGGATTGGTTCTAAACAACGTTTGCCATGTTTCAGTCGATATTATGGAGTTAATTTGGAAAAAAGTTTGGCGTTTTGATGACTGGATTTTCGTTTTTTTTGGTAGCCAAACGTGACGCACCAAACGGAGCGATTTCTCCTAAACAAATAATCTTTCAGGAAAAACTGAACATTTGCAATCTAACAGTCTCCTCATTGAAAACATCTGAAGTTCTTCAAAGGTAAATTATTTTATTTGAATGCTTTTCTGGTTTTTGTGAAAATGTTGCCTGCTGAATGCTAACGCTAATGCTAACGCTAATTGCTACGCTAGCTAGCTACTGTTACACAAATGATTGTTTTCCTATGGTTGAGAAGCATATTTTGAAAATCTGAGATGACAATGTTGTTAACAAAAGGCTAAGCTTGAGAGCTAGCATATTTATTTCATTTCATTTGCGATTTTCATGAATAGTTAACGTTGCGTTATCGTAATGAGCTTGAGGCTGTATTCACGATCCCGGATCCGGGATGGCTAAGTACTAGAGGTTAAGAACAAATTCTTATTTTCAATGACGACCTAGGAACAGTGGGTTAACTGCCTTGTTCAGGGACAGAACGATAGATTTGTATCTTGTCAACTAACTGCAAGAAGGTCCCTTAGAAATCTGGATTCCCAATGAAAACCCATTGAAAAGAGTGTGACCCCCCCCCCCCCCCCAAAAAAAAAAAATCTGAATGGTTTGACCTCGGGGTTTCGCCTGCTAAATAAGTTATGTTTTACTCACGGACATGATTCAAACAGTTTTAGGAACTTCAGAGTGTTTTCTATCCAAATCTACTAATACTATGCATATCTTATCTTCTGGGGATGAGTAGCAGGCAGTTGAATTTGGGCATGCATTTCATCCGGATGTGAAAATACTGCCCCCTGTCACCAAGAAGTTAACTAGCTAGATAGCACATGTTTTTCCATGTTAGCATAGATGTGAAATCAGTCAAAACACTTCAAAACAAGGCATGGTATCAAAAACAAGATCAAATGAGCTGAAACGAGACACTTACAATTCACCACATCGTAGTTTCTTGTCGTTGTTGCTAGCAATCGGGGCATCCAAAACCATAACACACGGCCTTATGCCGCTTTGAAGTGTGCACACAACTAACCCGTTTTATAGGACACACATAGCTAACCCGTTTTATAGGACACACATAGCTAACCCGTTTAATAGGACACACACACAGCTAACCCATTTATAGGACACACACAGCTAACCCGTTTATAGGACACACACAGCTAACCCGTTTAATAGGACACACACAGCTAACCCGTTTAATAGGACACACACAGCTAACCCGTTTAATAGGACACACACAGCTAACCCGTTTAATAGGACACACACAGCTAACCCGTTTAATAGGACACACACAGCTAACCCGTTTAATAGGACACACACAGCTAACCCGTTTAATAGGACACGCACAGCTAACCCGTTTAATAGGACACACACAGCTAACCCGTTTAATAGGACACACACAGCTAACCCGTTTAATAGGACACACAGCTAACCCGTTTAATGGGACACACAGCTAACCCGTTTAATGGGACACACACACAGCTAACACGTTTAATAGGACACACACAGCTAACCCGTTAATAGGACACACACACAGCTAACCCGTTAATAGGACACACACAGCTAACCCGTTTAATAGGACACACACAGCTAACCCGTTTAATAGGACACACACAGCTAACCCGTTTAATAGGACACACACAGCTAACCCGTTTAATAGGACACACACAGCTAACCCGTTTAATAGGACACACACAGCTAACCCGTTTAATAGGACACACACAGCTAACCCGTTTAATAGGACACACACAGCTAACCCGTTTAATAGGACACACACAGCTAACCCGTTTAATAGGACACACACAGCTAACCCGTTTTATAGGACACACACAGCTAACCCGTTTTATAGGACACACACAGCTAACCCGTTTAATAGGACACACACACAGCTAACCCGTTTATAGGACACACACACAGCTAACCCGTTTTATAGGACACACACAGCTAACCCGTTTAATAGGACACACACAGCTAACCCGTTTATAGGACACACACAGCTAACCCGTTTAATAGGACACACACAGCTAACCCGTTTAATAGGACACACACAGCTAACCCGTTTAATAGGACACACACAGCTAACCCGTTTAATAGGACACACAGCTAACCCGTTTAATAGGACACACACACAGCTAACCCGTTTAATAGGACACACACACAGCTAACCCGTTAATAGGACACACACACAGCTAACCCGTTAATAGGACACACAGCTAACCCGTTTAATAGGACACACACAGCTAACCCGTTTAATAGGACACACACAGCTAACCCGTTTAATAGGACACACACAGCTAACCCGTTTAATAGGACACACACAGCTAACCCGTTTAATAGGACACACACAGCTAACCCGTTTAATAGGACACACACAGCTAACCCGTTTAATAGGACACACACAGCTAACCCGTTTTATAGGACACACACAGCTAACCCGTTTTATAGGACACACACAGCTAACCCGTTTTATAGGACACACACAGCTACACTGGGACTAGGGCCAGGAGTCTGTCCTTACCATGTGACCTGACCAGGAGAACCTCATGGGTCATCACTAGTTGCTACAAAGTCATAAACCCTGTCTATTTCTGCAATTACTCTTCGCCAACCCCAACCACACTGATAACCTTATGCCTAACTTTTTAAATTAAGACCAAAAAGGTCTGTGTGGATTCTTATTCCGTCAGTTTGTCAGTAGGGCTCAGGTCAGATGCTGTGTAGTGTTGGGCTAGATTATATCCCCTGTTATTACTAGGCTGTAACAGAGGGGGCAGCAGAGGTCAACCATCTCTCTCTCTGTGTCGCCCAGCCCCCATTGTTGGATCGGGGAACCGAGTAGAGGTTAACTTTCTGGATATGTTAATGTTCTCGTTGTCATGCATTCGGCCATGAATGTTTAAAAAGCATGGTGGTGGCTGTTTTAAAGCAAACCTAATTAACCCTGTGGGTATGGTGCTGGAATCCATGTCTTGAAGTTCCCAACTTGTTTGTTACGAGAGAAAGCGGAGCGATGTGCAAGTCTGTTTAACCTTTCTGATCTCCCCATCCCGGATCCGGGATCGTGAATACAGACTCAAGCTCATTACCATAACGCAACGTTAACTATTCATGAAAATCGCAAATGAAATGAAATAAATATGCTAGCTCTCAAGCTTAGCCTTTTGTTAACAACACTGTCATCTCAGATTTTCAAAATATGCTTCTCAACCATTGCAAAACAAGCATTTGTGTAACAGTATTGATGGCTAACGTAGCATTTAGCATTAGCATTCAGCTGGCAACATTTACACAAAAAAACAGAAAAGCATTCAAATAAAATCATTTACCTTTGAAGAACTTCAGATGTTTTCAATGAGGAGACTCAGATAGCAAATGTTCAGTTTTTCCTGAAAGATTATTTGTTTAGGACAAATCGCTCCGTTTTCTGCGTCACGTTTAGCTATGAAAAAACCCCTGTATCCAGGATTGTGTAAATCTATCAGCAAGCTCATTAGCATAACACAACGTTAACTATTTATGAAAATCGCAAATGAAATGAAATAAATATGCCATCTCTCAAGCTTAGCCTTTTGTAAACAACACTGTCATCTCAGATTTTCAAAATATGCTTCTCAACCATAGGAAAACAATCATTTGTGTAAAAGTAGCTAGCTAGCGTTAGCATTTCGCGTTAGCATTTAGCGTTAGCATTAGCGTTAGCATCCAGCACGCAACATTAACAAAAACATAAAAGCCTTCAAATAAAATAATTTACCTTTGAAGAACTTCTGATGTTTTCAATGAGGATACTCTCAGTTAGATAGCAGATGCTCAGTTTTTCCAAAAAGATTCCTTGTGTATTAGAAATAGCTCCGTTTTATACATCACATTAGGCTACCAAAAAAAATCCGAAATTCAGTCCTCAAAACGCAAACTTTTTTCCAAATTAACTCCATAATATCGACTGAAAACATGGCAAACGTTGTTTAGAATCAATCATCAAGGTGTTTTTCACATATCTCTTCATTGATACATCGTTCTTGGACACATGCTTTCTCCCCTGAATCAAATGGTAAAGTAGAAGCAGCTGGCAATTGCGCACCGAATTCGACGCAGGACACCAGGCGGACACTTGGAAAATGTAGTCTCTTATGGTCAATCTTCCAATGATATGCCTACAAATACGTCACAATGCTGCTAAGACCTTGGGCGAACGACAGAAAGTGTAGGCTCATTCGTTGCGCAATCACAGCCATATAAGGAGAGAATGGAAAACAGAGCTTCAGAAATTCTGCTAATTCCTGGGTGATGCATCATCTTGGTTTCGCCTGTAGAATGAGTTCTGGGGCACTTACAGACAAAATCTTTGCAGATTCTGAAACTTCAGAGTGTTTTCTTTCCAAAACTGTCAAGAATATGCATAGTCGAGCATCTTTTCGTGACAAAATATCGCGCTTAAAACGGGAACGTTTTTTATCCAAAAATGAAATAGCGCCCCTAGAGCTCTAACAGGTTAAAGTGCTTCCATACTGGGCCTATTGACAGACGAGTAGGAGGGGCATAGCAGCTACTTCAGAGCTGTGAGGGTGGTGAGGTGTGACTGCGTGTACTGTGTGTGTGTCTGCGTGTACTGTGTGTGTGTATGCACATGTGCCTGTGTATGTGAGAGAGGCTTGGCATAGAGAGTACTTCCAACACAGTGGTGTTGGCTGCTGGTTGGTTATAGTCCTGGGTGGCTGCCCCTCTCGTGTTAATCTCTGGTAATTACACCAGCTCCATTAATGAGGAAACCCATGTGGATTTGGCTGGGCGGTACACTGTATTTTACTATATACCAGCATTGATGCACGGACCAGTTTAGGTTTTTACCTTAACTTCTATAACGGTATTTGAATGTTTGGTTTGTAATATGCCATGTGTAATGTCCATTTCCTCTCAGACCTAGCCCTACCCCGTCTCACTCAAGGAGCTCATTGGTTGTTGCTTAACCACAAGACACTTTTGTTCTGTCTGCATGATCAATGCAGCACATGCAACAATGTTGATGTCAACGATGTTTCCACTTAGCTTCTTAATATAAATCCACAAGCGTTCTATAAATACACTATGAGTTTGAGTTTCTTACAACCAGACCTCAACCTCAACGAACACCTTTGGGATGAATTGGAACGCCGACTGCAAGCCAGGCCTAATCGCTCAACATCATTGCCCGATCTCACTAATGCTCTTGTGGCTGAACGGAAGCAAATCCCTGCAGCAATGTTCCAACATCTAGTGGAAAGCCTTCCCAGAAGAGTGGAGGCTGTTATAGCAGCAAAGGGGGGACCAAGTCCATATTAATGCCCATGTATTTTGGCTATATCACCCAGCCCTAGTGTGGGTTACTGTAGTGAGTTAGTGACCCTGGAATAAATGAAAAGGGTGCTACCACAAGGTCTTTCCGTGGGCAAGTAAGAGTGTAAAGTACTTCAATATTCCTGGTCCTTGTTCCCCCTGGGATGCAGTCTTTACTACCATTGGAGAACTGTCTCCTCGTTCTCTTCTCTCATTCTCTTTCCTTCTCTTTTTTTTCTTCTTTCTCTTCATTTTTGTATCTCTTTCTCTCCCCTCTCTCTCTCTTGCTACACTCTTTCTCTCTCCTTTTGTAAGAATGCTGTTCATTGACTACTGCTCAGCATTCAACACCATCGTCCCCTCTAAGCTCGTCACCAAGCTTAGGACCCTGGTACTGGACATCTCACTCTGAAGCTGGATCCTGGACTCCCTGACGGGCCGACCCCAGGTGGTGAAGGGTAGGCAACATCACCTCCACCAAACTGACTCCCAACATGGGGCCCCCACTGGGGTGTCCAAATCTCTAAGGATTTAAAATGGTCCACGTGCACAGTCATGAAGAAGGCGCGATGGCGCCTCTTCTCCCTCAGGAGGTTGAAAAGGTTTGGCAATGGGCCCTCAAATCCTCAAAGGTCTACAGCTGCGCTATTGGGAGCATCTTCACTGGCTGCATCACTGCTTGGTACGGCAACAACACCGCCCTCGATCGCATGGTGCTAGAAGATGGTGCGGACAGGCCAGTACATCACTGGGGCCGAGTTCCCTGCCATCCAGGACCTCTATCAGGCGGTGTGAAAGGAAGACCCGGAAAATCATTAGACTCCAGCCCCCCAAGCCATGCAGAGGGTGAATGGGCAAGACAACATTTTTCAATGCCTTTGAACAGGTATTAGGTGCCAGGCGCACCTGTTTGTGTCAAGAACTGCAATGTGGCTGTTTTTTTCACGCTCAACAGTTTCCTGTGTGTATCAAGAATGGTCCACCACCCAAAGGACATCCAGCCAACCTGACACAACTGTGGCAAGCATTTGGGTCTACATTGGCCAGAATCCCTGTGGAACGCTTTCAGCACCTTGTAGAGTCCATGCGTAGATTAATTCAGGCTGTTCTGAGGGCGAAAGGGGCGGGGGTGCTACTCCATAATTAGGAAGAGGTTTATAATGTTGGGTGTACTCTGTGTATATCCTGATGCCTAGTCACCTTACCCCTATACAGTTGAAGTTGGAAGTTTACATACACCTTAGCCAAATACATTTAAACTCAGTTTTTCACAATTCCTTACATTTAATCCTAGTCAAAAATTCCCTGTCTTAGGTCAGTTAGGATCACCACTTTATTTTAAGAATGTGAAATGTCAGAATAATAGTAGAGAGAGTGGTGGGTCAGAAGTTTACATGCACTCAATTAGTATTTGGTAGTATTGCCTTTAAATTGTTTATCTTTGGTCAAACGATTCGGGTAGCCTTCCACAAGCTTCCGACAATAAGTTGGGTGAATTCTGGCCCATTCCTCCTGACAGAGCAGGTGTAACTGAGTCAGATTTGTAGACCTTCTTGCTCACACGCCTTTTCAGTTCTGCCCACAAATTTGCTATCGGCTTGAGGTCAAGGCTTTGTGATGGCCACTCCAATACCTTGACTTTGTTGTCCTTAAGCCATTTTGCCACAACTTTGGAAGTATGCTTGTGGTCATCGTCCATTTGGAAGACCCATTTAACTTCCTGACTGATGTCTTGAGATGTTGCTTCAATATATCCACATAATTTTCCTACCTCATGATGCCATCTATTTTGTGAAGTGCACCAGTCCCTCCTGCAGCAAAGCACCTCCACAACATGATGCTGCCTCCCCCGTGTTTCACGGTTGGGATGGTGTTCTTTGGCTTGCAAGCCTCCCCCTTTTTCCTCCAAACACAACGATGGTCATTATGGCCAAACAGTTCTATTTTTGTTTCATCAGACCAGAGGACATTTCTCCAAAAAGTACGATCTTTGTCCCATGTGCAGTTGCAAACCGTTGTCTGGATTTTCTATGGTGGTTTTGGAGCAGGGGCTACTTCCTTGCTGAGCAGCCTTTCAGGTTATGTCGATATAGGACTCGTTTTACTGTGGATATAGATACTTTTGTACCTGTTTCCTCCAGCATCTTCACAAGGTCCTTTGCTGTTCTGGATTTGATTTGCACTTTTCGCACCAAAGTACCAACATACGTTAATCTCTAGGAGACAGAACACGCCTCCTTCCTGAGCGGTATGACGGCTGCGTGGTCCCATGGTGTTTATACTTGCGTTCTATTGTTTGTACAAATGAACATGGTACCTTCAGGCATTTGGAAATTGTTCCCAAGGGTGAACCAGACTTGTGGAGGCCCACAAAAAAAAAATATTTTGATGATCCCATGATGTCAAGCAAAGAGGCACTGAGTTTGAAGGTAGGCCTTGAAATACACCTCCAATTGACTCAAATTATGTCAATTAGCCTATTAGAAGCTTCTAAGCCATGACATCATTTTCTGGAATTTCCCAAGCTGTTTAAATGCACAGTCAACTTAGTGTATGTAAACTTCTGTTCCACTGGAATTGTAATACAGTGAATTATAAGTGAAATAATCTGTCTGTAAACAATTGTTGGAAAAATAACTTGTGTCATGCACAAAGTGGATGTCCTAACCGACTTGCCAAAACTATAGTTTGTTAACAATACATTTGTGGAGTGGTTGGAAAAATTGTTTTAATGACGCCAACCTAAGTGTATTTAAACTTCCGTCTTCAACTGTACATGCAGTGCATTCGGGAAGTATTCCGGCCCCTTGACTCTTTCCACATTTTGTTACGTTACAGCCTTAATCTAAAATGGATTACATTGTTTTTTTGCCTCAATCTACACTCAATACCCCATAATGACAAAGCAAAACTGGTTCTTAATGTTTTGCAAATGTATAAAAAGCAAATACCTTATTTACTTAAGTGTTTAGACCCTTTGCTATGAGACTCGAAATTGAGCTCGGGTGCATCCTCTTTTCAATTGATCATCCTTGATGTTTCTACAACTTGATTGGAGTCCAACTGTGTTAAATTCAAATAATTGGACACTATTTGGAAAGGCACACCCCTGTCTATATAAGGTCCCACAGTAGACAGTGCATGTCGGAGCAAAAATCAAAGTCATGCGGTCGAAGGAATTGTCTGTAAAGGTCAGAGACAGGATTGTATCGAGGCACAGATCTGGGATAGGGTACCACAACATTTCTGCAGCATTGAAAGTCCCCAAGAACACAGAGGCCTCCATCTTTCTTAAATGGAAGAAGTTTGGAACCACACGACTCTTCCTGGAACTGGCCGCCCGGCTAAACTGAGCAATCAGGAGAAGGGCCTTGGTCAGGGAGGTGACCAAGAACCCAATGGTCACTCTGACAGAGCTCCAGAGATCTTCTGTGGAGATAGGAGAACCTTCCAGAAGGACAACCATCTCTGCAGCGCTCCACCAATCAGGCCTTTATGGTAGAGGGACTTGTCGGAAGGCATTCCTCAGTAAAATGCACATGATAGGCCGCTTGGAGTTTGCCAAAATGATCCTAAATACTCTGACAGACCATGAGAAATACAATTATCTTGACTGATGAAACCAACTCTTTGGCCTGAATGCCCAGCATTATGTCTGGAGGAAACCTAGTACCATCCCTACGGTAAACCATGTTGGTGGCAGCAGCATGCGGTGGGGATATTTTCAGCAGCAGGGACTGAGAGACTAGTCAGGATCGAGGGAAAGCAGAACGGAGCAAAGTAGATATCCTTGATTAGAAAAAAACTGCTCCAGAGCACTCAGGACCTCGGGCTGGGGTGAAGGTTCAACTTCCAACAGGACAATAACCTTAAGCACACAGCCAAGACTACACAGGAGTGGCTTCGGGACAAGTCTCTGAATGTTCTTGAGTGGTTCAGCAAAAGCCTGGGCTTGAACCCGAACTAACATCTCTGGAGAGACCTGGAAATAGCTGTGCAACCCATCCAACCTGGCAGGGCTTGAGAGGAACACTCCAAATACAGGTGTGCCAAGCTTGTAGGCTCATACCCAGTAAGACTCAAGGCTGTAATCGCTGTCAAAGGTGCTACAACCAAGTACTGAGTAAAGGATCTGAATACTTAAGTAAATGTGATATTTATTTATTAACTTATTTTTGCTTTGTCGTTATGGGTTAGAATAAGGCTGTAATGTAACTGTGGAAAAAGTCAAGGGGTCTGAATACTTTGTAAAGGCACAGCCCGTACCTCTATCACTCCAGCATCCCTGCCTCAAACTGACCCTGTGCATAGCTTCTTACTTTCTTGTGTTCTTCTTTCACTGTACTAGTGCATTTGACATTAAAACGTAAACCTCTTATCTCTCCTTCCTTCCTTCCCTCTCTCTTTCGCTTTCTTGGCCACATGTTCCTGTCCTGCTTCTAAGAGAGAGGGAGCACCCCAGAGTCCAGTGCTCTTCTATCTTCTCTTGGCTCTTTTCCCAATGCCACCCCTCATCTCTTCCCCTTCTCCTGACTTTGCTCATCTCCCTTCTCTTGTTTCCTCCTCACTGCTCCCTCCTCTCCCTTCCTTTGCTCTATGCCTCCCCTCTTTTATATCCCTCACTCTCCTCTACATCTCTCCTCGCAGGTATTTAATGAAAGGATAGTTTCCATTAAGGGTTCTGTGCTTGCTGTCATTAGAGGTGGTCTGAGAGGAGGAGTAAAGAAAAGGAGCAGTCCCTTCAGAGGAGGAGAGAGAACAGGAGGTGGCAGGAGGGGAGGAGGCGAGAGGGTAAAGGAAATGTGGATGACCGGAACAAGAGGAGATGATTGTCTAGCTCATGCTTGCTTTCTCTCACCTCTCGTTTTCTCTCTCTCTCGCTCTCTCGTTATCTCTCGCTCTCTCGTTATCTCTCGCTCTCTCGTTATCTCTCGCTCTCTCGTTATCTCTCGCTCTCTCGTTATCTCTCGCTCTCTCGTTATCTCTCGCTCTCTCGTTATCTCTCGCTCTCTCGTTATCTCTCGCTCTCTCGTTATCTCTCGCTCTCTCGTTATCTCTCGCTCTCTCGTTATCTCTCGCTCTCTCGTTATCTCTCGCTCTCTCGTTATCTCTCGCTCTCTCGTTATCTCTCGCTCTCTCGTTATCTCTCGCTCTCTCGTTATCTCTCGCTCTCTCGTTATCTCTCGCTCTCTCGTTATCTCTCGCTCTCTCGTTATCTCTCGCTCTCTCGTTATCTCTCGCTCTCTCGTTATCTCTCGCTCTCTCGTTATCTCTCGCTCTCTCGTTATCTCTCGCTCTCTCGTTATCTCTCGCTCTCTCGTTATCTCTCGCTCTCTCGTTATCTCTCGCTCTCTCGTTATCTCTCGTTATCTCGTTATCTCTCGCTCTCTCGTTATCTCTCGCTCTCTCGTTATCTCTCGCTCTCTCTCTCTCGTTATCTCTCTCTCTCTCTCGTTATCTCTCTCTCTCTCTCTCTCGTTATCTCTCTCTCTCTCTCTCTCTCGTTATCTCTCTCTCTCTCTCTCTCTCTCGTTATCTCTCTCTCTCTCGTTATCTCTCTCTCTCTCTCTCTCTCTCGTTATCTCTCTCTCTCGTTATCTCTCTCGTTATCTCTCTCTCTCTCTCTCTCTCGTTATCTCTCTCTCTCTCTCTCTCTCGTTATCTCTCTCTCTCTCTCTCTCTCGTTATCTCTCTCTCTCTCGTTATCTCTCTCTCTCTCTCTCTCGTTATCTCTCTCTCTCTCTCGTTATCTCTCTCTCTCTCTCGTTATCTCTCTCTCTCGTTATCTCTCTCTCTCTCGTTATCTCTCTCTCTCTCTCGTTATCTCTCTCTCTCTCTCGTTATCTCTCTCTCTCTCTCGTTATCTCTCTCTCTCTCTCTCGTTATCTCTCTCTCTCGTTATCTCTCTCTCTCTCGTTATCTCTCTCTCTCTCTCTCGTTATCTCTCTCTCTCTCTCGTTATCTCTCTCTCTCTCTCTCGTTATCTCTCTCTCTCTCTCTCGTTATCTCTCTCTCTCTCGTTATCTCTCTCTCTCTCTCGTTATCTCTCTCTCTCTCTCTCGTTATCTCTCTCTCTCTCTCTCGTTATCTCTCTCTCTCTCTCGTTATCTCTCTCTCTCTCTCGTTATCTCTCTCTCTCGTTATCTCTCTCTCTCGTTATCTCTCTCTCTCTCTCTCGTTATCTCTCTCTCTCTCTCTCGTTATCTCTCTCTCTCTCTCTCGTTATCTCTCTCTCTCTCTCTCGTTATCTCTCTCTCTCTCTCTCTCGTTATCTCTCTCTCTCTCTCTCTCGTTATCTCTCTCTCTCTCTCTCTCGTTATCTCTCTCTCTCTCTCGTTATCTCTCTCTCTCGTTATCTCTCTCTCTCGTTATCTCTCTCTCTCGTTATCTCTCTCTCTCGTTATCTCTCTCTCTCTCGTTATCTCTCTCTCTCTCGTTATCTCTCTCTCGTTATCTCTCTCTCTCTCGTTATCTCTCTCTCTCTCTCGTTATCTCTCTCTCTCTCTCGTTATCTCTCTCTCTCTCTCGTTATCTCTCTCTCTCTCTCTCGTTATCTCTCTCTCTCTCTCTCGTTATCTCTCTCTCTCTCTCTCGTTATCTCTCTCTCTCTCTCTCGTTATCTCTCTCTCTCTCTCTCGTTATCTCTCTCTCTCTCTCTCGTTATCTCTCTCTCTCGTTATCTCTCTCTCTCGTTATCTCTCTCTCTCTCTCTCGTTATCTCTCTCTCTCTCTCGTTATCTCTCTCTCTCGTTATCTCTCTCTCTCTCTCGTTATCTCTCTCTCTCGTTATCTCTCTCTCTCTCTCTCGTTATCTCTCTCTCTCTCTCGTTATCTCTCTCTCTCTCTCGTTATCTCTCTCTCTCTCTCGTTATCTCTCTCTCTCTCTCGTTATCTCTCTCTCTCTCGTTATCTCTCTCTCTCTCGTTATCTCTCTCTCTCGTTATCTCTCTCTCTCTCTCTCGTTATCTCTCTCTCTCTCTCTCGTTATCTCTCTCTCTCTCTCGTTATCTCTCTCTCTCGTTATCTCTCTCTCTCGTTATCTCTCTCTCTCTCGTTATCTCTCTCTCTCTCGTTATCTCTCTCTCTCTCGTTATCTCTCTCTCTCTCGTTATCTCTCTCTCTCGTTATCTCTCTCTCTCTCTCTCGTTATCTCTCTCTCTCTCGTTATCTCTCTCTCTCTCTCTCTCGTTATCTCTCTCTCTCTCTCTCTCTCTCGTTATCTCTCTCTCTCTCTCTCTCGTTATCTCTCTCTCTCTCTCGTTATCTCTCTCTCTCTCTCGTTATCTCTCTCTCTCTCTCGTTATCTCTCTCTCTCTCTCTCTCGTTATCTCTCTCTCTCTCTCTCTCTCGTTATCTCTCTCTCTCTCTCTCTCGTTATCTCTCTCTCTCTCGTTATCTCTCTCTCTCTCTCTCTCGTTATCTCTCTCTCTCGTTATCTCTCTCTCTCTCTCTCTCTCTCTCTCTCGTTATCTCTCTCTCTCTCTCTCTCTCGTTATCTCTCTCTCGTTATCTCTCTCTCTCTCTCTCTCTCGTTATCTCTCTCTCTCTCGTTATCTCTCTCTCTCTCTCTCTCGTTATCTCTCTCTCTCTCTCGTTATCTCTCTCTCTCGTTATCTCTCTCTCTCTCTCGTTATCTCTCTCTCTCTCTCGTTATCTCTCTCTCTCTCTCGTTATCTCTCTCTCTCTCTCGTTATCTCTCTCTCTCTCTCTCGTTATCTCTCTCTCTCGTTATCTCTCTCTCTCTCGTTATCTCTCTCTCTCGTTATCTCTCTCTCTCTCTCTCGTTATCTCTCTCTCTCTCTCTCGTTATCTCTCTCTCTCTCTCTCGTTATCTCTCTCTCTCTCTCTCTCGTTATCTCTCTCTCTCTCTCGTTATCTCTCTCTCTCTCTCTCGTTATCTCTCTCTCTCTCTCTCGTTATCTCTCTCTCTCTCTCGTTATCTCTCTCTCTCTCTCGTTATCTCTCTCTCTCTCTCGTTATCTCTCTCTCTCTCGTTATCTCTCTCTCTCTCGTTATCTCTCTCTCTCTCGTTATCTCTCTCTCTCTCGTTATCTCTCTCTCTCTCGTTATCTCTCTCTCTCTCTCTCGTTATCTCTCTCTCTCTCTCTCGTTATCTCTCTCTCTCTCTCTCTCTCGTTATCTCTCTCTCTCTCTCTCTCGTTATCTCTCTCTCTCTCTCTCTCGTTATCTCTCTCTCTCTCTCTCGTTATCTCTCTCTCTCTCTCTCGTTATCTCTCTCTCTCTCTCTCTCGTTATCTCTCTCTCTCTCTCTCTCGTTATCTCTCTCTCTCTCTCTCTCTCGTTATCTCTCTCTCTCTCTCTCTCTCGTTATCTCTCTCTCTCTCTCTCTCGTTATCTCTCTCTCTCTCTCTCTCGTTATCTCTCTCTCTCGTTATCTCTCTCTCTCTCGTTATCTCTCTCTCTCTCGTTATCTCTCTCTCTCTCGTTATCTCTCTCTCTCGTTATCTCTCTCTCTCGTTATCTCTCTCTCTCGTTATCTCTCTCTCTCTCTCTCGTTATCTCTCTCTCTCTCGTTATCTCTCTCTCTCTCTCTCTCGTTATCTCTCTCTCTCTCTCTCTCGTTATCTCTCTCTCTCTCTCTCTCGTTATCTCTCTCTCTCTCTCGTTATCTCTCTCTCTCGTTATCTCTCTCTCTCGTTATCTCTCTCTCTCGTTATCTCTCTCTCTCGTTATCTCTCTCTCTCGTTATCTCTCTCTCTCGTTATCTCTCTCTCTCTCTCGTTATCTCTCTCTCTCTCGTTATCTCTCTCTCGTTATCTCTCTCTCTCTCGTTATCTCTCTCTCTCTCTCGTTATCTCTCTCTCTCTCTCGTTATCTCTCTCTCTCTCTCGTTATCTCTCTCTCTCTCTCTCTCGTTATCTCTCTCTCTCGTTATCTCTCTCTCTCTCTCTCGTTATCTCTCTCTCTCTCTCTCGTTATCTCTCTCTCTCTCTCTCGTTATCTCTCTCTCTCGTTATCTCTCTCTCTCGTTATCTCTCTCTCTCTCTCTCGTTATCTCTCTCTCTCTCTCGTTATCTCTCTCTCTCGTTATCTCTCTCTCTCTCTCGTTATCTCTCTCTCTCGTTATCTCTCTCTCTCTCTCTCGTTATCTCTCTCTCTCTCTCGTTATCTCTCTCTCTCTCTCGTTATCTCTCTCTCTCTCTCGTTATCTCTCTCTCTCTCTCGTTATCTCTCTCTCTCTCGTTATCTCTCTCTCTCTCGTTATCTCTCTCTCTCTCGTTATCTCTCTCTCTCGTTATCTCTCTCTCTCTCTCTCGTTATCTCTCTCTCTCTCTCTCGTTATCTCTCTCTCTCTCTCTCATTATCTCTCTCTCTCTCTCTCTCGTTATCTCTCTCTCTCTCTCTCTCGTTATCTCTCTCTCTCTCTCTCTCGTTATCTCTCTCTCTCGTTATCTCTCTCTCTCGTTATCTCTCTCTCTCTCGTTATCTCTCTCTCTCTCGTTATCTCTCTCTCTCTCGTTATCTCTCTCTCTCTCGTTATCTCTCTCTCTCTCGTTATCTCTCTCTCTCGTTATCTCTCTCTCTCTCTCTCGTTATCTCTCTCTCTCTCGTTATCTCTCTCTCTCTCTCTCTCGTTATCTCTCTCTCTCTCTCTCTCTCTCGTTATCTCTCTCTCTCTCTCTCTCGTTATCTCTCTCTCTCTCTCGTTATCTCTCTCTCTCTCTCGTTATCTCTCTCTCTCTCTCGTTATCTCTCTCTCTCTCTCTCTCGTTATCTCTCTCTCTCTCTCGTTATCTCTCTCTCTCTCTCGTTATCTCTCTCTCTCTCTCGTTATCTCTCTCTCTCTCTCGTTATCTCTCTCTCTCTCTCGTTATCTCTCTCTCTCTCTCTCGTTATCTCTCTCTCTCGTTATCTCTCTCTCTCGTTATCTCTCTCTCTCGTTATCTCTCTCTCTCTCGTTATCTCTCTCTCTCTCTCTCGTTATCTCTCAAATTCAAATTCAAATTCAAGCTGCTTTATTGGCATGAAAAACATTGTGTCAATATTGCCAAAGCAACAATGTATACAATATACATTGTAACAAAATTGTAAATGATAGCAAATAATAATATAAAATGGTAGTAAATAATAATACAAAAATAAATACAATAAAATGGTAACAGTCTACAGTAAACATTAATAATTATAGTAATAACAATAATAGTAATAATAAGTAAGTTACTGTTTACTATGCAGATGTTATTATTCAGTGTCCCTCAGGCTATGGCAGGAAAATACATATTTGGCTGCAAGAGGAGCCATTGCTCCTTCGCCCATGAGTATTCTTAGTTTTTCCTCTGGGTTCAATTTGTAAAAATTTGGAATATATGTAGTCATTTCTGTGAATAATGAATCTCTTTGTGAGGAATATTTATCACAGTAAAGGAGAAAGTGCATCTCTGTCTCTACCTCCCCTGTCATGCAGTGACCACATACACGCTCCTCTTTGGGTAGCCATGTCTTTTTATGTCTGCCGGTTTCTATTGCCAATCGGTGGTCACTCAGCCTGTACTTGGTAAGGATCTGTCTCTGCTTCGTATCTCTGACAGAGTAGAGATAATCAGCCAATTCATATTCTCTGTTTAGGGTCAGATAGCAATTTAGTCGGCTTTGGGATTTTGTTTCGTTTTTCCAGTATTGTAAATATGATTCCTTTGATTGGTTCATGATTTTGCTTATTGGAATTCTTTCTTTTGAAGCAGTGCTGGCGTCAGCTTGGTTGGTGAGGTCCAACACCAGCTGACTGAGAGGGCTCGTTTCTGGGCTCAGCTCTTGGGCTTGAAGTGCTTTAAATTGCAGACTCGAATTTGGACTTGAATTTAGATGTAGCCAAAATTTTAATGATCTTTTCTGTATTTTCATTATTACTGGAAAACGGCCCAATTCTGCCCTACATGCATTAGTTGGTGTATTTCTCTGGACTTGTAGAATTTTCCGACAGAATTCTGCATGTAGGGCTTCAATTGGATGTTTGTCCCACATTTTAAAATCCAGTTTATTGAGTGGCCCCCAAACCTCACTTCCATAAAGTGCTATTGGTAGGATTACACTGTCAAATATTTTAGTCCAAATTCTAATTGGGATGTTGATTTTGAATAATTTCATTTTTATTGCATACATTGCTCTGCAGGCTTTTTCTTTGAGTGCCTTCACTGCCATATTAAAGTTTCCCGATGCAGATATGGTCAGACCAAGGTAGGTGTAATGTTTTGTGTGTTCAATTAAGGTGTTGTTCAGGGTGAATTTACATTTGTGTTTCTGACATCTGGGTTTTTTTTGGAAAATCATGATTTTAGTTTTTTGGAAATTTACTGCCAGGGCCCAATTATGGCAATATTGCTCCAGAATATTAATGTTTTGTTGAAGACCTTCTTTGGTTGGTGATAGAAGTACCAAGTCATCAGCATATAGCAGGTATTTCACCTCTGTGTCAAATAGTGTGAGTCCTGGGGCTGGAGATTGGTCCAACATGTCTGCTAATTCATTGATATAAATGTTGAAAAGATTTGGACTCAAATTGCAGCCTTGTCTCACACCTCGACATTGTGAAAAAAATTCTGTTCTTTGGTTTTTGATTTTTATTGCACACTTGTTTTCTGTGTACATACATTTTATTAAGTCATACACCTTACCACCAAGCCCACTTTGTAGAATTTTGTAGAATAGCCCTTCATGCCAAATCGAATCAAATGCTTTTTTAAAGTCAATAAAGCAAGCAAAGATTTTGCCCTCTTTTTTTTGGTGGACGTGTTTATTAATTAGTGTGTGTAAGGTGTATATATGGTCAGTAGTGCGATGGTTAGGGAGAAAGCCAATTTGACATTTACTTATTACATTTTTTTCTTGAAGAAAGGTTTGAATTCTTGAATTCAAAATGCTACAGAAAATCTTTCCCAAGTTACTGTTGACGCAAATTCCCCTGTAATTATTGGGGTCTGATTTGTCTCCACTTTTGTGGATAGGGGAGATGAGCCCCTGGTTCCAGACATCAGGGAAGCAGCCAGAAGTTAAAACCATGTTGAACAATTTAAGCACAGCATTTTGCAACTCAGGTGTGCTGTTTTTCAGCATTTCATTTCTGATGTTGTCTACACCACAAGCCTTTTTTGATTTAATAGATTTTAGCTTTTCATTTAGTTCTTGTTGGGTTATTGGGTAATCTAATGGATTTTGGTTGTTTTTAATGACTGATTCAAGGATGTTCAATGTTTCTTTAATTTCTAATTGGTTATGTTGTAAGTCTTTTTGTGGGATGTTTTTGTATAGATTATCAAAGTAAGTTTTCCAAATTCCTACATCTTGTATGGCTAATTCTTGTGGCTTTGATGTGC
Organism: Oncorhynchus mykiss; assembly: GCF_057628025.1. NCBI lineage: Eukaryota > Metazoa > Chordata > Actinopteri > Salmoniformes > Salmonidae > Oncorhynchus > Oncorhynchus mykiss. The sequence continues at coordinate 58,768,586 of NC_143034.1, forward strand.
TTAAATTGTTCCACATGTCCCAGAACTGATTTTGGTTGGTGAGGTCCAACACCAGCTGACTGAGAAGGCTCGTTTCTGGGCTCAGCTCTTGGGCTTGAAGTGCTTTTTTTTTTCTCTCTCTCTCTCGTTATGTCTCTCTCTCTCTCTCTCTCTCTCATGTCTCTCTCTCTCTCTTGTTATGTCTCTCTCTCTCTCTTGTTATGTCTCTCTCTCTCTCTCTCGTTATGTCTCTCTCTCTCTCTCTCGTTATGTCTCTCTCTCTCTCTCTCGTTATGTCTCTCTCTCTCTCTCTCGTTATGTCTCTCTCTCTCTCTCATGTCTCTCTCTCTCTCTCTCTCTCTCTCGTTATGTCTCTCTCTCTCTCGTTATGTCTCTCTCTTTCTCGTTATGTCTCTCTCTCATTATGTCTCTCTCTCTCTCTCTCGTTATCTCTCTCTCTCTCATTATGTCTCTCTCTCTCTCATTATGTATCTCTCTCCCATTATGTATCTCTCAATTCAATTCGCTTTATTGGCATGACGTAACAATGTACATATTGCCAAAGCTTATTTGGGCTATTTACAATATAAAAATGAGAATCAAAATTGTCAACGGGACAACAGTAACAACAATAACCAAGGGTCAAAATAACCATACATTTAACAATAAGCATACAGTAGAGTACATGTGCAGGTTGATTGGTCTGTCAGACACTGTCCCTCAACTTATGGCAGGCAGCAATGTAGTGCACTGCCAGCCCACAGCTCTCTGCGTCCTCCCCCAACAGGAAGGGTAGCCTACTCTCATCTGAGAGGTCTTTGAAACCTTGAATACGGGTTTCAAATTTGGGAAAATGACACTCTAATTGTTTTATATTTTTGACATTTTGTCAGGAAATCCAACTCCGTCTCAGGTTCTGCTGTTGTGCAGTGGTTGCACAGCCTTTCCTCTACAGGGAGCCAGGTTTTCTGTGTCTACCCTTCTCAATGGCAAGGCTGTGCTCACTGAGCCTGTACTTTGTCAAGGTTTTTCTAAGGTTTTGATCAGTAACCATGATCAAATATTTAGCCACTGTGTACTGTCGATTTAGGGCCAGATAGTACTCCAATTTGCTTGTGTTTGTGTTTCCCAATAAGCAATATAGTATTGTTTTGACTGTGTTGTAATTTGGTTTATCATGATTTATTGGATGTTCTGGTCCTGAGGCTTCAGTGCGTTAGTAGAACAGGTTTGTGAACTCAGCCCCAGGACCAGCTGGACTCTTTTCTTTGCGCAGCTCTCTCTCTCATTATACATCTCTCTCAGGACCAGCAGGACTCTTGTTTGCTCTGCGCTCTCTCTTGTTATACATCTCTCTCTCGTTATACATCTATCTCAGGACCAGCTGGATTCTTTTGTTTGCTCTGCGCTCTCTCTCGTTATACATCTCTCTCGTTATACATCTCTCTCGTTATACATCTCTCTCAGGACCAGCTGGACTCTTTTCTTTGCTCTGCTCTCTCTCTCGTTATACCTCTCTCTCGTTATACATCTCTCTTATTATGCATCTCTCTCGTTATACATCTCTCTCAGGACCAGCTGGACTCTTTTCTTTGCTCTGCTCTCTCTCTCGTTATACATCTCTCTCGTTATACATCTCTCTCGTTATACATCTCTCTCTTTATACATCTCTCTCATACCTTCTCTCTCTCTCTCTGTTATGTCTCTCGTTATCTCTCTCGTTATCTCTCTTGCGCTCTCTCGTTAATGGCCATATGGTCCCGTCCTGCCTCTGAGAGGGTGGAATAGCCCCAGAGCCCAGCACACATCTCTTCCCTCTCTCCTGGTATTTGTTCTCCATCTCTTATCCTCTCCTGTGGCCCCCTTCCCTCTCCTATCCTCTCTCCCTCCCCTGGCCCCTCATCTTCTCCCCTCAGGCAGAGATGTAGAACAGGGTGTGTGGTGGAGAAGGAGACATGTACCCGTGTGAATTGGTGCCAGCTGAAAGCCCTCTTTCTGTCTGCTCCTTAGGCAGTTATTTAAACCCCACACCAGCAAACTGGCTGGGTGTCATGTAGGGGAGTGCCAGAACAAACCCAGCCATCCTTTCTTGCCATCTTTTTTTCTCTTCCCTCATGTTATCTCTCGCTCTCTTGTTATCTCGCTCTCGTTATCTCGCTCTCGTTATCTTGCACTTGTGATCTCGCTTTCTTGTTATCGCGCCCGTGCTCTCGCGCCCGTGATCTCGCTCTCTCTATAATCTTCTTCCCTCTGTTCATCTTTGCCAAAGCTCCAGACACCTGCAGGTATTTAATGAGAAGATAGTTTCCATTAAAGGTTCTGTGCTGGCTGTCACGAGGTGTTCTGAGAGGAGGAGTGAAGGAAAGATGAGGTCCCTTCAGAGGAGAAAAGAGCACAGGAGGGGGTGGAGGAGGAGAGTGAGAGAAAAGGACATGTATGTGGATAACAGGAAAAAGGGGAGATGGGCAGAATTGGATGGATAGAAGTTTAGGAGAAATGTGCAGGCAGACAGATTAATGGGTTGGTATGTGGAGGAGAAGTGTCTACTTTCCTCACTTCTCTAATGAGACACCCTGGTAAATGGCTGGTCTCTCTCTCTCCTCTCTTCTCTGACAGGACTAACCTCACTCACCAAGGTCACAGTTTAAATACACTGTATGGATTTAGTTTTAAAGCAGTGTAATGTATGGATCTCTAGCGCCGGTCCTGGAGAACTAACTGTATATAGGATTTTGTTCCAAAACCAGCTGGGATGAAGCAAAACCTGCACACCTGTAGTTCTCAAGGACTGTAGTTTTTCACCCCTTCACATACGTTAGTTGGAGAACTTCCTCATAAAACGTACTGTATCTCTGACTAAGGGGTTTTGCTTACTGTTAAGTGATGCTAGCTCTATTCAGAAAGTTGAACAGAAGTGTCTTTCGGATACTCAGTCATCCTAAATTGGTAAGTCAGTGGTCCACCTTTAGGCAGACAGAGGTAGTGTCAGAGAGCATCGGCTGGTGGGCATGATTGGCTTGTTTCAGGTAGCCTCCATCTTTTTCACCCACTCTGTCACCTCAGGGTGTGAATGAACCACTGAAGGGTTTTCTCATTCTACCCCAGCATAACTCTTACTTCATAACAGTGATGATACAATAGTGCTTCTAGTCTCATCCTAACCACCCTACAGCCTCTTTGTATCCACAGAGCTTTCTTTCTATCTTTCTCTCTCTCCTCCGTATCCTCTCTCTCCTCTTTTCATCTCCACCGTCTCCTCCCAGGGAGTGTGTGAATAAATGAGGTGGGTGCTGATGTTCAGCTGTTTCCTTCTCTTACTCCTGCTCTTTCTCTCTCGCTCTCTCTTCTTTCTCCTGGCTGTCTGTGGGTAAGCACTTTGCCGGGTGACAGCGCCCATCCTTCACAGGGCCCTGCCATATGCCACGCTGCTGTCAGAGGAGACTGCTGCAGATGCTCCAGCTGCTCTCTTCACCCCTATCTACCTCCCTTTCTCGCCTCGCACACCTCCCCAAAACTGAGACGGGGAGATGTGTAGAGGCTCAGTGAGACTGAGACACAAAGTGAGAGACTTGGTTAGGGAGGATAGACAGAGAAAGAATGGGAAGGATGGAAGATGGGTGTAAGAGGGTGGAAATAGTTTGAGAGAAGATGTAACAGGGTTTGGAGTAGGCTTGGGCGGTATCCAGATTTTCATATTGTCATATCGCCCTTCTCGTATACCAGGATTTACAGTATAACTGGCATAGCACACAAGGGGGGTGCTAAAAACTCGAGGAAAGCCCATTGGGCTTGTATTACCAGAATGCTAACAAAATTAGCACAAACTACTATAATAGTGAAATCACATAGCTAAATGCGAACGGGCAAAAACGGACAAACTAATTGCAAAGACTGGCAAACCCAGCTCATAGTTATTACAAGCATAGCTACTAGCTACCGGATATCATTTTCGATCTGTATGGACATTGACAAGCGAAAGTGAACAAGATAAATTGTGCAAATGAACAAAGTTATGATGCTTGCTTTTCTGAAGGAAGAGAAGCATGTGTACATGGAGCAGATGGGAGAAGAATGGAGGGGGGAAAACACTAGTAGGAAGCACAGGGGAAAAACAACTCATCCAGAGATCTTTGACTTCTGGAAGAAAGCCATACTAAGATATCTGATGGAAAACATTGAGTAGTGAATTGCACATAAGTGTAAGTACATCACCTCATTGCGCTGCACAACAGAGACTCACTGATAGATATAGAATGCTATGGATTCACCACATGGCTTTCTCCCGCTGTGCTGTTTATAAACAAACACGTGACTGGCTCAACTGTTCTGGGGAACTACGATAAGCTTCATCGTTTAAAATGGGACAGGTGAAATGAAGAAAGCTTAATCTCCTAAAGTATTGCACAAGTGGACTGCAGGTAACAACTTAAAAAGTAGCTACAAATATGAACATTTATTGAAAAAGTTTGAATAAATATTTTTGAATATTGGGAGAACCATCCCATGGCTTTTTCCAAATACACCGCTATACGATATACAATATATTGCCCAAGCCTAGTTTGGAGTAGGGATAGAGCGAGGGTAAAATGGCGTAGAAATGAGTTGGTGACAGAGAGAATAAGTGAGGGAAATAAAGCAAGGTGACACTTGAGAGAAAGAAAGAGGGTTAGAGACCCAGTAACTGAGACAGACAGATGAATAGTGATAGATGGAGAGACAGGAGAAAAGTGCCTTTGTTTCATGTTGATCCTCATCTGATCCCCATGGGGTGGCAGGCAGCCTAGTGGTTAGAGCGTTGGACCAGTAACCGAAAGGTTGCAAGATCGAATCCCCGAGCTGACGAGGTAAAAATCTGTCCTTCTGCCCCTGAACAAGGCAGTTAACCCACTGTTCCTAGGCCGTCATTGAAAGTAAGAATTTGTTCTTAACTGACTTGCCTAGTTAAATAAAGTTAAAAATAAAATCTACTGGGCTTTCACCATTTCGCTGTGTCCCCAGCGCATCAACATTGATCTCACGTGTATCTGTTCCTAGTTGGGTTAGGCGGTATCCAGATTTGCATACCTTCATACCGTGCTTGTGCCTTCCCGGGATAGGCGGTTTTACCGGTGGTGCACACAAGGGGCGCATTTTGTTAGTATTTTTAGTATTTTGTTAGCATTCTGGTATACTAACAGGTACAAAGGAATCCCCATAGCGGTTAAGTAAATGCTAACGAGCGCTAAGACCAACAACCCAGCTCATACAAGTTTGCAAATATCTCAAAACACACAAAACAAATATTAGTCAGCAGGGATCTTAATCCAGGAAGGGATGATCTCTTCTGTTACAAGAAGCTTGATCTTTCAAGCTAACGTTAGCCGTTTAGCAAAACTTAGCTGGAGAGAATTTGTCCCGTCTTAGATAATTAACTTAATAGTTATAAGATATATAGCTGGCAAACATTAGTAGTGAATATCATACAAGTGTAACTTGATCACCTTTCTTGAGTTGCGCTGCAAGGAGTGACTGGTCTCATTGTGCTTCTTTATAAACAAACACACGTGACAGCTGTTTTGGAAAACAAGTACTGGTAAGCTTCATAATGAAAAATAATGTAACAGTCAAAATAATGAATGTAATCTGCTTTGTCTGTTACCTAGTGCTCAAGTTGGCTGCATGTATTTATATAAAATGTACAAATATTCAAATTGGCTAAAAACGGTATCGTACGAGGGTATTTAGAAACCCTAGTTTCGAGGCCTCCTCATTCAGGTTGAGAACAAGTTATAAACAAACAAATCATGAAGGCCATTTAGTTCTTATAAAAAATGAAACACCAAGTAACTGTCTTTCTCCCGTGCTCCTCCAGATCGTTTCCTTCAAGCGCTGTTAAATCGGGCCTCCGTCTCAAAGCTATCAGTTTAGTGTCTCTGTGATCTTCCTCGATAGTTTCAAGGGACCTGAATGGCTGGCCTGCCTGTGTTCCTCCATCCGTGTGTCTGCGTCGGTCTGTCTGCCCTTCTCTCTGCCACCCAGGCAGTTGTTTATCTCTGTGGAAGAACAAGGCTGGCGAGACAACAGTAACACATGGCTCCGAAACTGGCTGCTGTGGCTCCGGTCCGCTCTCTCTCTCGTGCGCGTCGTTCACCAGCTTGACTTCAAATCATGCATGAAATATGCCTCTGCCCCCATATGTGTGTCGATCCACTCAAAAACGTCTGTGGCGGAAGGGTGCAGGTGCAGGCTGGTCTGCTGAAATACCAACTGTAGATCTAGTCCAGTACCCTGGTGTGAATGGTGTCTCCATGGACTCAATGGAATGCTCATCAGTAGTGTTAACTGTCACTCACCATCTAATAAAGTAGGGGAATAATTTGTCTCATCCGCTATGAGGCTTTAATGGGTTGCCAGCAGGGTTGACTGGTATGTTTTGCCCTAGTTAAGCACCTAGATTTAAGTCATTTGGTTTAATGTCTGCATGTGTGAGTGTGGGCTTTTAGATGTGTGTGGCCTTATTTTGGGGTTTGCTGATACCTCTGAGGATAGTATGTTTATAAAGACAGTGTGTTTGCATTCAATATAGTTTGTGTGTCTTGAGCAGCGCTGTTTACTCTGGTTGAATGGAGAGCAGCTGGAGAGAGAGCGGATGAAGGGCCAGTCATGCATTATAAAAAGCTGCTGATGAGTTCTGCGCTCAGGGGTTCAGACGACTAGTTTAAAAGATCACACACCTATTAAGGCAGAGCTGAGGAAAGGTGTGTGTGCGTGTGACCCAGTCTGCTCTGGATTGATCAGAGAAAAGTCTCATATTGAACATAAGACACAGTGGAGAGAAAATAAAGTTTTCCATAACTTAATGAACTTGATTTGCTAATTTTTTCAGGACAATTTCACTCACGGCGTACTGTAAATCTATAAACAGACACGTAGAGGAGTAAAAGAGACTGACGCAGAAATGAATGAATCTTCTGGGCTCTGAGATTCCATGGCAACTGTCTGGTCTGCAGAGATCAAGAGGGCTGCTGTGAGTCGATAGAGAAACCAGCAGGTCAGGGGTTAAGGCCATTAATGAACATCGCCACCATAATGATGGTAATATACGGCCTTGCTGATGGTGATTGTTGAACATGCTGGTGATGAAGATGATGATGACAGGAGAACATGACTGAGGGGTGAAGACAGAGAGTATTTTAGTCAGTGTGTGTATATAGGAGCTAGCTCCAGAGCTACAGCAAAGTGTTGTTTCCACCTGGTTAGTTGATGGAATAATGGGCCAGGTTAGCCAGTGTGGCTAGCCTAGCGTGGCTTGCCGTGCTATACACCGGCTGAGTGCACCGCCATGCTTATTTATACCAACAGACACACATGAAACAGAAACACTCCCATCTGAATTTACCACTATATATAATGAGTGCGGCCCAATTGGCACCCTATTCCCTACAGTCAAAAGTTGAGCACTATATAGGGAATAGGGCGCTATTTGATACGCGGCCATACAGAGTGCATCTCAACAGACCCAGTGCTGTCTGTGTTGACTTACATGTTCCCTCCCTCTTACTCAGTCTCCTCAGTTTACCTATTTTAATATGCCTCCTATACTGTCTTCTTTCTCCTTCTCTCTCTCTCATCTCAATCTTCATCTCTCCTCCACATGTCTGTCTCTCCCAATCCTTGTATGAGTTGCTAATCAGTGTCTTATGAGTGCCTTGTGAGTGTACTCTTGAGTGAATGTGTGTGTGTGTGGAGATGGATGTACATCATTCATACTAAAGTCCCCCTGGAGTGTGATTTATGGAGCCAGCTGTGGGTACCAGACTGTGCCACACACACAGTGATACACAATACTCATGGTCACAATGCTCTCCTCTCAACATCACCATTTTCTTTGTACTGTGCCCCTGTAATGTCATCACAGGAAATGAGCTTGTGTTTATGAGAGTCTATTTCCTCCTTGGGATCCTATACCCTCCTATTATTTCTCTCTGTCTGTCACCCTGTCCTGCCTTTTTCTCCCAGTCTTTTATTCTCCATGTCTAACCCTCCCGCCCTGTCTTTCTCTCCCCTCCAGGCTAACACTTACACCTCCATCAGGAGCAAACAAGGGTCCTTGACATTCAATTTCCTGCTTGCCACACACTTTTTCATTGTGTGTTTTTCTCCCCTTTCGTCTCTGCCTGAGTCAGATGGGCAGACAGAGGGACGGGTGGACTGAGGAACGGAGAGAGGAACAGACAGAGGGGGACAGGGAGGGTGTTTTTCATGGGGGGCAGCCTCCCTCCCTGTCTGAACAGCCCAGTAGCAAGGTCAACTTACTGGGATGCATTTGGGAGTTTGTGGCCATGACACAGCTATTTCTGGGAACAGTTTTAGTGGCAATGAATTCTTGGAAATTGTTGGGCGATGTTTGGTTCTTTTAATTCTGTGGTTTTAAAGGTTGCTGATAACCTAATAGGAGTGTGGATGTGTTTAACTATACTTGTGGGGACCAGAAACAAAAACTGGGTACATTTTGTTAGTCCCCACAAGGTCAAATGCTGTTTCTATGGGGTTTATGGTTAAGGTTAGAATTAGTGTTAAGGTTAGGAGGGAAAATAGGATCTTGAATGGTACTACATTTGGTGTCCCACACTGTGTGAGTATTAGTATGTTCGATGTTGTCTTGAACAGGTGGCTAAGCCAGCATGGAGAATATATACACACACACCCTAATGATTAATAGACTGAGTCAAGTCCCTGTCTAGTTTGTGAGTGGATGTGGTAAATGAGCAGAGCACACGTTAATTGTTGGAGGTGTGTGTTTGCATGGCAGCTTTATTTAACGGTTGATGTATTGATTGGTGTGGCAGAGATCATCTGTTAATGGCTGGTCTTCCTGTATATGATTTGATGTGTGTGTTGTCTGATTTGTCCATTAGAATGTGTAAGGTGATAGACGGTCTAATACCGCTGATGTCTGTCTGTCTGTCTGGTTACTGTAATGTATACAGTGTGAGTAGACTGACTGACTGATCTTCCCTCTGTCTTTTTCTTTCTTTTTTAAATTGTATTTATTTTTCTCATTCTTTTTCTCTCTCGTCTCCTGTCTCTCCGTCTAACTCTCCCTCCTTGTAGGTGAGTGTGGTGCAGGACTCTGTGAACATCTCAGGTCAGAACACTATGAACATGGTGAAGGTGCCAGACTGCAGGCTGGCCGATGAGCTGGGAGGGCTTTGGGAACACTCCCGCTTCACTGACTGCTCCCTGTGTGTGGCGGGACAGGAGTTCCAGGCACACAAAGCCATCCTGGCAGGTAAGACTACTTTTGTCTCGCACGCCACGCACGTGCATACTGACCACACAGAACACCGGACCCACTTCTTACAGATATTGACACTTCAATGACAGAAACACCGACTATGGGCTCTATTGTAACAAACCTAATGCAATGTTAAGTCTTAGCGCTGGCTATATTTGCTAAATATTTTCAACATGTTTGCATTCCACATTGTTTTAATTGCATTGCTATAATATGGAAATACATTGTCTAACATAGGCTATACCATTCACACTGATATATGGGCTAGGCCTACCGTAAATTGCAGTGTGGTCATGCCAAACATAGTCAATAAGCAAGACTAAATTCACTTGGCTATCGATAAGGCCTAAAAAGAAAGTGTATAATTCTAATAACTAAATAGCAGTGCCTCCTGAGTGGCGCAGCGGTCTAAGGCACTGCATCGCAGTGTTGCGGCGTCATTACAGCCTGGGGTTTGATCCCATAGTGCGGCGCACAATTGGCCCAGCGTTGTCCGGGTTAGGGGAGGGTTTGGCCGGGGCGGCTTTACTTGGCTCATTGCGCTCTTGCCACTCCTTGTGGCGGGCCGGGCTCCTCCAGGCTGACTTGGGTCGTCAGTTGAATGGTGTTTCCTCTGACACATTGGTGCAGCTGGCTTCCGGGTTAAGCGAGCAGGTGTTAAGAAGCGCGGCTTGGCGGGTCATGTTTCGGAGGACGCATGACTCAAACTTTGTGTCTCGTGAGCCCTTTGGGGAGTTGCAGCAATGAGACAAGATCGTAATTGGATTGCAATTGGATATCATGAAATTGGGGAGAAAAAGGGGGAGAAATTACAATAAAAAAATAAATACTAAACAGCAACTTGTTTTTAAATAAGCTTTGTTTACATTTTGAGTTGAAGGCACCATAATTACTCCACGTGGGCATATCATACAGAGAAAACATGGACTATGTAGGGTTTTACAAACATCCATACTTTTTAAAGGAGCTGGATAAAGATCCAAAATAAATAGAGAGGGTGAATGTCCACTCACTGTTATACTACTCGTAAATGTAATGTTTTATAAACTTGACAGATCATATTTGCACTTCTACAGAAATAGTAGTTGGGGTCTCAACTTACTGTTGCGAGTTAGAATAGTAAAATACACAAGGTGCAATTTCTAAATGTGTTTATCAGCAGGTCTAGATTTTTTTTTTTGTACCTTTTATTTGACTAGGCAAGTCAGTTAAGAACAAATTCTTATTTTCAATGACGGCCTAGGAACAGGGCAGAACGACAGATTTGTACCTTGTCAGCTCGGGGGTTTGAACTTGCAACCTTCCGGTTACTAGTCCAACTCTCTAACCACTAGGCTACCCTGCCGCCCAATGTGAGTTATAGATCTGTCATTCTCATTGAAAGCAAGTCTAAGAAGCTGTAGATCTGTTAAATGAACACTATCTATGCTACCCGTTCATAAGTTTGTTTTTGCGTCTCTTACTTTTGGTTTTGTACAACAGCTTTTAACAACTGAAAATACATGATTTGTTGTTATTGAAAATATATTTCACAGTGGTTTAGATGTTCCAATGATTCTCTACCCTGCTTGTTTTGTGACAAACTGAAATCAGGCGAACTATTAGAATTTTAGCTGCCAGGATATGGTGGAGGGATTTCTGCATATTGCGCCTTTTTAAAACGGCAACATTTCCTCAACACCCCATGGCAAAATGTGTAGAAAATTAACTGTAAAGCTTAAAAACATGGCTTTTACTGTCAACGTGGGGGGCGGGGGGCAACCAAGCAATCGTGGCCCATCATGATAAGTTTGGATTTTTGGGGGCCCTCCAGTCCCATCAAAGTTTCCCATCCTTGCCATAAACCCATAGATGGTGAATCTTTCAAATAAGTTGTTTTTTAAGCAAAAAACAAAGCAAAGGCCTCCCGGGTGGCGCAGTGGTCTAAGGCACTGCATCGCAGTGCTAGCTGTGCCACCAGAGACTCTGGGTTTGAGCCCAGGCTCTGTCGCAGGCGGCCGCGACCGGGAGGTCCATGCGGCGACACACAATTGGCCTAGTCTCATCCGGGTGAAGGGAGGGTTTGGTCGGTAGGGATATCCTTATCTCATCGCGCACTAGCAACTCCTGTGGCGGGCCGGGCGCAGTGCATGCCAGGTCGCCAGGTGTACGGTGTTTCCTCCGACACATTGGTGCGGCTGGCTTCTGGGTTGGATGCGCGCTGTGTTAAGAAGCAGTGTGGCTTGGTTGGGTTGTGTTTAGGAGGACGCATGGCTTTCGACCTTTGTCTCTCTCGAGCCCGTACTGGAGTTGTAGCGATGAGACAAGATAGTAACTACTAACAATTGGATACCACGAAATTGGGGAGAAAAAGGGGTCAAATTCCAAAACAACAACAACAAAAACAAAGCACTTTAAATAATAATAATAATTAAACTAACAACAATATTTCTAAACAGGATCGGGTCAGAAGCATGATATCATAAATCACATCTCTCGTTCCATGAGCGTAAGGCAATGTGTGCACACGTAGACTTAGGGCTCTTGGGCCGGAGGCATGGATGTTTGTCCTGTCCATTGAATATAGTTTACACACTACAATAGGCGTAGTTAGAACAAACACAGCCAATGTATTTTTTGATATTGGCTTCAACATGGAAATATTCGTCTACACACATTGCGCTAACAGCCATGGACATTGCCCAAACGTTATAATAAGATAAGTCTACCATCGCTGTTGATATGGCCGGTTAGTGACTTTGCCACGTATAATGTAAACAAATTAACAGGCTACGTGTGGATTCAGCACCAAGGACAGCGATCGGAATATCCATAATTTGACATTTAGGTTCAGATAAGTGGAAGATGGAGTTGTTTGTCAAAATGATAAAGGAAAAACGCAAACAGTCTATTGCAATAACTTAATTTTCCTAAACTGACTTCCTACAGTCACTGACACCTTTCATTCCATGGGCATCGCACATAGGCCTAATGAGTCCAAACTTTTCACAGTAGCTGCATGGATAAAAATCATGTCCAATATGAAGAAAAAACGTGAATGTCTTACTGTTTTGATGCTCATGCTATTTGTTTTATAAAATATTGCTTATAGGCTACTGATTATGCTACTGTGAGCCTCCACTGAGCAAATCAATGCTATAACCAATTGCATTTCCACAAAATCCAGCTTTTGGTGAGTCTTAAATATCACCAGAAGGAAGCTCTGCTTGAAATTGGGACAATGGCACACGTATTTAAGGACACCCCAAATATTTCCACTCTTCCCACCGCAGCGCACTTGAGCTGATATAAGACAGGTAAATTACCAACCCTTGCGCCAGGGTTGGAAAATAGTGTAGTGCTGGCTTTTAGAAGTTGAAATTGCCAAAGAGCAGGCTTTTAATGGCAGCTGCAAATAGAGCCCCATGACTGAGTATCTGACTGAAACTTTGAGGAACTCTCCCTGTGGAGAATGGGAATGGCTGTCAATTATCCAGTCATTTTGAGACATTTTAATTGTGTGCTACTGTGGCATTGGGGTCTTCACTCTCTCTCCACCCCCTCATCTGGCTGTCTGCACCTCCCTCTCTCCTTTTCTCCTTCTCCCTCGTTTCTTCCGCTACCTGGGTTAGGTGACACCCACTCCCCTCATTGTTCTCCTTCTCCACCACCATTCCTGTGACAACTCTCCGGGCCGTTAATCGCTGTGGAGACGGACAGAGCAGGATCAAAAGGGCTGTGGAAGGGTGTGTGCTGGCTGAGCGGAACGCTTTAAATTGGCTTCTTATTGGTCATGTGATCTAAAACAGTGTGTGGTGCTTCTCTCTCTGTCTACTGCAGAATGAGCTCGGCACTGCATCTCTATAATACCCTCACACAGCTATGGTACAACACTCACACAAAACAACTCTCAGCTATGGAACAACACAACTCTCAGCTATGGAACAACACTCACAACAAAACAACTCTCAGCTATGGAACAACACTCACAACAAAACAACTCTCAGCTATGGTACAACACAATAAAACAACTCTCAGCTATGGAACAACACTCACAACAAAACAACTCTCAGCTATGGAACAACACTCACACAAAACGACTCTCAGCTATGGAACAACACTCACAACAAAATGACTCTCAGCTATGGAACAACACTTACATAAAACAACTCTCGGCTATGGAACAACACTCACACAAAATTACTCTCAGCTATGGAGCAACAAAACGACTCTCAGCTATGGTACAACACTCACAACAAAACAACTCTCAGCTATGGTACAACACTCACACAAAACAACTCTCAGCTATGGAACAACACAACTCTCAGCTATGGTACAACACTCACAACAAAACAACTCTCAGCTATGGTACAACACAACAAAACAACTCTCAGATATGGAACATCACTCACACAAAACAACTCTCAGCTATGGAACAACACTCACACAGCAACTCTCAGCTCTGGAACAACACTCACAACAAAACAACTATCAGCTATGGAAAAACACACAACAAATCGACTCTTAGCTATGGAACAACACTCACAACAAAACAACTCTCAGCTATGGAACAACACTCACACAAAACGACTCTCAGCTATGGAACAACACTCACAACAAAACGACTCTCAGCTATGGAACAACACTCACACAAAACAACTCTCGGCTATGGAACAACACTCACACAAAATGACTCTCAGCTATGGAGCAACAAAATTACTCTCAGCTATGGTACAACACTCACAACAAAACGACTCTCAGCTATGGAACAACACTCACAATAAAATTACTCTCAGCTATGGAACAACACTCCAGGTGTCCTACTCCCAAGCACACTAGTGCTCTACTATCATAGAGAGGGATCCCATGTCTTTATTAGAAAAACACATGTAGACTATGAAACAATGATGATTTAGAGGGGGAAACTGTCTCCCTGTGGAGAATGGGAATGGCTGTCAATTATTGAGTCATTTTGAGACATTTTAATTGTGTGCTGCTGTGGGGTTGTGTTTCTCCATCTCTCCCTCTCTCTGACAAATCTCTGAATTAAACCACGCTATGTGGTTTAGTACACCCCAAATTCCATCCTATTCCCTAGTGCGCTACCCCGGTCAAAAATAGTGCACTATATAGGAAATAGGATGCCATTTGGGGCACATCCTTTATCTCCTGGTTCATGGCCCTACTAGTCTTCAGTGAGAGCTAGTGCTGCTGGTCAAACTCATTGAAGATGGCTTCATTAGGCCTTGGGAGTAGCAGTAGCAGGACGGTGTGTACCGGAGGCTGTTCGTTCTTTCCACTGCCCCTGTGGCAGACAGACAGATGGGAGACACTAAACTATTCTTTCTCCTCTCTCCTTCTCTCTCCCCTTCTCTCTCTCCTTCTCTCGCTCACTTGCTCTATCAATCTATCCATGTACAAATTACCTCAACTGACCTGTACCCCCGCACATTGACTCGGTACCGGTACACCCTGTATATAGCCTCGTTATGTTACTTTTTATTTGAGTTTATTTAGTAAATATTTTCTTAACTCCATTTCTTGAACTGCATTGTTGGTTAAGGGCTTATAAGTAAGCATTGTATTCGGCGCATGTGACCATACATTTTGATTGTGTTCTCTCTACCCCTCCAGCCCGATCGCCAGTGTTCAGTGCCATGTTTGAGCATGAGATGGAGGAGAGTAAAAAGGTGAGTGTTGTAGACAGTGTTGTGACCTGAACAGTCCTGTGTCTCAGTGGGGAGTATCTTCACATCTTTCTCTCTGTTGCATCATCACTAGTTCAGACAGGGATATGTCTACACGGTTACTGTACCCTTCCCGAATGTTGTCTCGTCTGCATGGAGATTGCAGGCTCACTGTAAGATCTATAACTGTAGGATTTGTGGGAGTTTGATCAAAATAGATCCTTGGTGTGTGTGTGTGTGTGTGTGTGTGTGAGCCCCGTGCCATGGTGGGTCCTGCTCATCTGATAGGGAGGTGGTGAGATTGAACATCAGTGATTTAGAGATTGTGTTGGCAGAATATTGATGCGGGCCCTGCTTAAATGGGGAAATGATAAAGCACACAGCGAGGAAATGCATCTTAATTGGTATATAAGTGGGCGTCTTCATCAGGGAGAGGGGGAGGGATGTGTCCCCATTTGATAGAGATAACAGATTCACCAGTCTATAGAGGGAGAATAAATGCGTTTGTAAATAAACACAATAATAGCCAAGTCTTGTGCCTGTTTGTGTGTATTGGTAGACTGTGTGTGTGTGTATTGGTAGATCATGAAAGATCACGTGTACTCTCTGTACAGCACAAATGTTTGTGTCTGTTGGTGATAAACAAACACGTGTATGTCTGTGCTAATGTGTAATGGGTTGATTTGTAGTGTGCTGTTCTGTTAGTGTCCAGAGTGGAACATTAATGTACTATGAGCTGTCTGTATACCCGGCCTGACCCCGCTGAAATACCTCAGGTCGCCGTGACGACGATAAACCAGCAACATAATTGGTTTACTGCCTTGTTCTGCCTCTCGGAGCGGAGAAAAGGGTTCAGGGTTACCGTTACCGTGCCGACGAGCGATAAAGAGCGCTTGCCGTTGGCTGCAGGCACCGTTCGTTGGGAACGAATGCTCCGGATTAATTCCAGGAATCGACTGTGGAGGAAAAAATACATCTAAAATGCCGTTTTCAATTTTGGGGTTGAACGTGTTCAGACTGTTTCAGAGGTGTTCTGGTGCTCTGGTCTGCTCACAACTATTTGGTGTGTGTGTGTTTTATATGTATAAACATGAATGATAAAGTAGATAGTAAAATTAGCTTTACTGAACAAAAATATAAACGCAGCGATTTTACAGTTATAGTTATAGTTATAGAGTTATAGTTCATAAGAAAATCTGTCAATTGAAATAAATTCATTAGGCCCAAATCTATGGATTTCAAATGATTGGGCAGGGGTGCGGCCATGTGTTTGCCTGGGAGGGCATAGGCCCACCCACTGCGGAGCCAGGTCCAGCAAATCAGAATACGTTTTTCCCAACAAAAGGGTTTCATTACAGAGTTACAGGCAGACAAACACTCCTCAGCACCCCTTTCCTCTTCCCCCCTGACTGTCCCGCAGGTGAAGAATCCAGATGTGGAGGTCCTGGGCTGGCGTGGTTACACGTGGTCTTCGGTTGTGATGCCTTTTGGATGTATTGCCAAATTCTCTAAAACGGCGTTTAAGGCGGCTTATGGTAGAGAAATGAACATTAAAATCTCTGGCAACAGCTCTGGTGTACGTTCTTGCAGTCAGCATGCTTATTGCACGCTCCCTCAACTTGAGACATCTGTAGCATTGTTTTGTGTGACAAAACGTTACATTTTAGAGTGGCCTTTATTGCCCCCAGCACAAGGTGCACCTGTGTAATGTGCATGCTATTCAATCACTTTCTTGAGATGATGCACCTGTCAGGTGGCTGGATTATCTTGGCCAAGGAAAAATGCTCACTAGCAGGAAAGTAAACTGATTTTGTGCACAAATTTACCTTTTTGTGTGTATGGAACATTTCTGGGATCTTATATTTCAGCCCATGAAACGTGGGACCAGCACTTTACATGTTGCGTTTATATTTTTGTTCAGTGTAGATAGGTGAAGTTAACCATCTATCTGAAATGAGGTAAGCAGACTGCATCATGCGAAGACTGCTGGAACAGGATCACAGTCAATGGAGTGTTCATAATGGAGTGTTCATAATGGATCTGATGTTGGGAAGTTGTGGTAATATAGGCTCTGAGCACTGCCCTCGGTCTCTTCTCTCCTCCTCTAGAACCGTGTGGAGATTAACGATGTGGAGCCCGAGGTGTTCAAGGAGATGATGTGCTTCATCTACACGGGCAAAGCCCCCAACCTGGACAAGATGGCTGACGACCTGCTGGCTGCGGCTGACAAGGTTAGTGTGGGTGGAGGAGGAATGAGGGGGTGTGTATATCGTATCTGATATTATATTGAATGGATGAGTGAGTGAGTATATCATATGTTATAATGTTCCCTGGCATACAGTATGTTATGTTCATGTATGTGAGGTGTATGTGATGCTATGTACCATATGTAGTGGTCCTGTGTGCAGAATGATGCTAGGTCTATGTGACTCTAAATAAATTAACTGAATGTGGAAGAATTCAACCTCCATAACTTCCTTGGTTTTCTGTCAACATATTTGAGTATTTTCTAGGACCCCAGATCTGTTGATGCACGAGCGCGCGCATACACACACACACACACACACACACACACACCCTACATTGTTTGTGTTAAGTGCTGCCCTTCGCTCCTCAAGGATTCCTCTTGTGACACTCCCTCATCTTAACTCTGCATTCATCCTCTCTCCTCCCATTCATTTCCTTCCCTCTCTTTTCTCATGCAGTGTGTGTGATTTATTTAATAACGGTGCATGTGGTTAACTCTGTAGGGAGCTGCTGGAATAACTGGAGGCCAAGGCCAGGTCTCACTAAGATCCTCCTTTACCCCTCTGATGCTATCCCAGCAGCCTCTCTGGCTACACAATAGTACAGCTCTTATGTAATACACGCACACGCACAAACACACACACACACACCTCTGAATCAGTTCTCCTGGCTGCAGTCTGAAGATTAGCTTGTTGTGGGGCTTTGTGTGTGGGTACGTACACTATATATTAGTCGACCGATTATGATTTTTCAACGCCGATACCGATTGGAGGACCAAAAAAAGCCGATACCGATTAATCGGACGATTTTAAAAATTAAATTAAAAAATTTTAAAATAAAAAAATACATTTCTAATAATGACAATTACAACAATACTGAATGAACACTTATTTTAACTTAATATAATACATTAATAAAATCATTTTAGCCTCAAATAAATAATGAAACATGTTCAATTTGGTTTAAATAATCCAAAAACAAAGTGTTGGAGAAGAAAGTAAAAGTGCAATATGTGCCATGTAAGAAAGCTAAAGTTCAAGTTCCTTGCTCAGAACATATGAAAGCTGGTGGTTCCTTTTAACATGAGTCTTCAATATTCCCAGGTAAGAAGTTTTAGGTTGTAGTTATTATAGGAATTATAGGACTATTTCTCTCTATACCATTTGTATTTCATTAACCTTTGACTATTGGATGTTCTTATAGGCACTTTAGTATTGCCAGTGTAACAGCATAGCTTCTGTCCCTCTCCTCGCCCCTACCTGGGCTCGAACCAGGAACAGATCGACAACAGCCACCCTCAAAGCAGCGTTACCCATGTAGAGCAAGGGGAACAACTACTCCAAGTCTCAGAGCGAGTGACGTTTGAAACAGTATTAGTGCGCACCCCGCTAACTAGCTAGCCCTTTCACATCGGTTACACCATCCTAATCTCGGGAGTTGATGGGCTTGAAGTCATAAACAGCTCAATGCTTGAAGTACAACGAAGAGCTGCTGGCAAATGCACAAAAGTGCTGTTTGAATGAATGCTTACGAGCCTGCTGGTGCCTACCACTGCTCAGACTGCTCTATCAAATCATAGACTTAGTTATAACATAATAACACACAGAAATATGAGCCTTAGGTCATTAATATGGTCGAATCCGGAAATTATAATCTCGAAAACAAGACGTTTATTCTTTCAGTGAAATACGGAACCGTTCCGTATTTTATCTAACGGGTGGCATCCATAAGTCTAAATATCCCTGTTACATTGCACAACCTTCAATGTTAAGTCATAATTACGTAAAATTCTGGCAAATTAGGCGGCCCAAACTGTTGCATATACACTGACTGCATGCAATGAACGCAAGAGAAGTGACACAATTTCACCTGGTTAATATTGCCTGCTAACCTGGATTTCCTTTAGCTAAATATTCAGGTTTAAAAATATATACTTCTGTGTATTGATTTTAAGAAAGGCATAGATGTTTATGGTTAGGTACAGTTTGGAGCAACGACAGTCCTTTTTCACGAATACGCACCGCATCGATTATATGCAGCGCAGGACACGCTAGTTAAACTAGTAATATCATCAACCATGTGTAGTTATGATTATGATTGATAGTTTTTTTTTTATAAGATAAGTTTAATGCTAGCTAGCAGCTTACCTTGGCTTACTGCATTCGTGTAACAGGCAGGCTCCTCGTGGAGTGCAATGTAATCAGGTGGTTAGAGCGTTGGACTAGTTAACTGTACGGTTGCAAGATTGGATCCCCCGAACTGACACTGAAAATCTGTCGTTCTGCCAATGAACAAGGCAGTTAACCCACCTTTTCCTAGGTCATCATTGAAAATAAGAATGTGTTCTTAACTGACTTGCCTAGTTAAATAAAGGTGTAAAAAAAAAAAAAGATTTCCGATTTGTTATGAAATCTTGAAATCGGCCCAAATTAATCGGCCATTCCGATTAATCGTCAACCTCTCCTATATATATACAAAGGTATGTGGACACCCCTTCAAGTTAGTGGATTGGGCTATTTCAGCCACACCCATTTCTGACAGGTGTATAAAATCAAACACACAGCCATGCAATCTCCATATACAAACATTGGCAGTGGAATGGCCTTACTGAAGAGCTCAGTGACTTTCAACGTGGCACTGTCATAGGATGCCACCTTTCCAACAAGTCAGTTTGTCAAATTTCTGCCCTGCTAGAGCTCCCCTGGTCAACTTTAAGTGCTGTTATTATGAAGTGGAAACGTCTAGGAGCAACAACGGCTCAGCCGTGAAGTGGTAGGCCACACAAGCTCATAGAATGGGACGGAGTGCTGAAGCTCGTAGCGCTTAAAAATTGTCTGCTCTCGGCTGCAACACTCACTTCCGAGTTCCAAATTGCCTTTGGAAGCAACGTCAGCATAAGAACTGTTTGTCAGTAGCTTCCATAGCCGAGCAGCCTAGCGTCGTCTGGAGTGGTGTAAAGCTCGCTGGAGCAGTGGAAAGCGTTCTCTGAAGTGATGACTTGCGCTTCACCATCTTGCAGTCCGACAGACGAATCTGGGTTTGGCGGATGCCAGGAGAAGGCTATTTGCCCCAATACATTGTGCCAACTGTAACGTTTGGTGGAATAATGGTCCAGGGCTGTTTTTCATGGTTCGGGCCAGGCCCCTTAGTTCCAGTAAAGGGAAATCTTAACTCTACATCATACAATGACATTCTAAATGATTCTGTGCTTCCAAATTTGTGCCAACAGTTTGGGGAAGGCCCCTTCCTGTTTCAGCAGGACAATGCCCCCGTGCACAAAGCGAGGTTCATACAGAAATGGTTTGTCGAGATCGATGTGGAAGAACTTGACTGGCCTGCACAGAGCCCTGACCTCAACCCCATCGAACACATTTGGGATGAATTGGAACGCCGACTGCGAGCCAGGCCTAATCGCCCAACATCAGTGCCTGATCTCACAAATGCTCTTGTGGCTGAATGGAAGCAAGTCCCTGCAGCAATGTTCCAACATCTAGTGGAAAGCCTTCCCAGGAGGCTGTTATTGCAGCAAAGGGGGGACCATCTCCATATTAATGCCCATGGTTTTGGAATGAGATGTTTGACGTGCAGGTGTCCATACTTTTGGTCATGTAGTGTATATGTGATGTGCCCATTTTCACACAAGGACACACTCGCCTATCTGTCAGTGTGTGGAAAGTGGCCTTTTGTGAGTGACTTTCTGCCTCAGAGTTGTGTGTGTTTGTCTACACTGTGGGTGTACTGCACCGTGGTGTGTTGAGTTGGACACTCAGGGTTTAACAGGACGTCAGATAAATCACCTTTCAGTGTTTACACACTACCATGATCTCTGCTCTCTCTCCCTGGTTCCCGCGCTCCACCTCCACCACTCACTGTCAACACTCCTTTTCAAACCCTCTCCCTCTCTCTGTCAAACTAGCTTCATTGACGTGACAGGAGCAATTTGATGTTATGAAATCATTACACTGTCCAGCATTTCCTATTGTAAATGGTGACAGATAGCAAGTACAAATGTATTAGTTTTCTCCCCCCCCCCCCCCCCCCGTCTCTCTGTCAGTATGCTCTGGAGAGGCTGAAGGTGATGTGTGAGGATGCTCTGTGCACCAGTCTGTCTGTGGAGAACACTGCAGAGATCCTCATCCTGGCAGACCTGCACAGTGCAGACCAACTCAAAACACAGGCTGTGGACTTCATCAACTAGTGAGTGGCACACACACACTGCACCCCACTCTCATTCTATACTCCTCACTCAAACACACACACTGCACCCCACTCTCATTCTATACTCCTCACTCAAACACACACACTGCACCCCGCTCTCATTCTATACTCCTCACTCACACACACACTGCACCCCGCTCTCATTCTATAATCCTCACTCAAACACACACACTGCACCCCGCTCTCATTCTATACTCCTCACTCACAGAACACTCTCTATATACCTAACACATACTGTTACTGTACCCCTCACTCAGAAAACTCGCTAAATACCTAGCACATACCGGCACTGTAACCCTCACTCAGAACACTCTCTATATACCTAACACACAGGTACTGTACCCCTCACTCAGAACACTCTCTATATACCTAACACACAGTTACTTTATCCCTCACTCAGAACACTCTATTTACCTAACACATACCGTTACTGTAACTCTCACTCAGAACACTCTCTATATACCTAACACACACTGTTACTTTATCCCTCACTGAGAACACTCTCTATATACCTAACACAGTTACTTTATCCCTCACTCAGAACACTCTATATACCTAACACATACCGTTACTGTACCCCTAACACATACCGTTACTGTAACCCTCACTCAGAACACTCTCTATATACCTAACACACACTGTTACTGTACCCCTCACTCAAAACACTCTCGCTAAATACCTAACACATACCGTTACTGTAACCCTCACTCAGAACACTCTCTATATACCTAACACATACCGTTACTCTACCCCTCACTCAGAACACTCTCTATTTACCTAACACATACCGTTACTGTACCCCTCACTCAGAACACTCTCTATTTACCTTACACATACCGTTACTGTAACTCTCACTCAGAACACTCTCTATATACCTAACACACACTGTTACTGTACCCCTCACTCAAAACACTCTCGCTAAATACCTAACACATACCGTTACTGTAACCCTCACTCAGAACACTCTCTATATACCTAACACATACCGTTACTCTACCCCTCACTCAGAACACTCTCTATTTACCTAACACATACCGTTACTGTACCCCTCACTCAGAACACTCTCTATTTACCTTACACATACCGTTACTGTAACTCTCACTCAGAACACTCTCTATATACCTAACACATACTGTTACTGTAACCCTCACTCAGAACATTTTCGCTAAATGCCCCTCTCTCTCTCTCTCTCTCTCTCTCTCTCTCTCTCTCTCTCTCTCTCTCTCTCTCTCTCTCTCTCTCTCTCTCTCTCTCTCTCTCTCTCTCTCTCTCTCTCTCTCTCTCTCTCTCGTGATTCCACTCCTAATTGTGGTTATGGGCATTATGCCAGTTTAATTTGACTGTTGTTGTTGTGGAAATTGACCATGGGGGACTCTGGCTTGCAAAGCGCTATCAACCCTCCTCCCTCGGACAACATCGACAACAACTGAAATCAATAAAGAGGACGAATATAGAAAAGAAACTACACAGTGTAACCAATAAACCCCAGACCTCCCTCCCCCCGCCCTGTAGTCAACACCACTGTTAGCCCCCTTCTCTCTTCCTCTCGCTCTCCTTCCATTTTCTCCCTCCCTTCTCTCTCCCCTCTCCTCCCCCTCTCCCCCAGCCCCCTGGGCCCGGCCTGCTCTCCAGCTGTGGCTGCTCTCTCTGTGCCCTTTGCTGGTCTGCTAACCCCAGGCACAGCTCATAGCTCATAGCTCACAGCCCATTGCCCATTAGAGGGAGCAGGGGATACATGTCCTTACCAGGGAACTGGGTCAGAGGTGGGCTTGGATGTCTGGGAGGTATGCTGCTGGACACACATTGACTTTCATTAACACACACACACTAATACACAGAACAAATGTCATTAAAGGCCATGTATGTGTGTGCGTGATAGTGCAGTACTGCACCCTGAGGGTGTGAGGAGGCTGGGGATTCCCACAGGGCCCAGTGGTATGCAGTCTGTCAGGTTTGTGTGGAGGATGGAGGGAGGGGCCAGGTTAGAACAGTGCTAATATCTCTCCTTCTCGCTCTCTGCCTCACTCTTTCGTCCTCTCCTTCTGACTTTTCTCTCTTTGTCCCTCCCCCTCTCTCGCCCCTTCCTCTTTCTCCCCCACCTCTCTCTCTGTGTCTCTTTTCTCTAGCCATGCTGCTGAGGTGATGGAGACGTCTGGCTGGAAGTCCATGGTGGCATCCCACCCCCACCTGGTGGCTGAGGCCTATCGCTCCCTGGCCTCGGCCCAGTGCCCCTTCCTGGGACCCCCACGCAAACGCCTCAAACAGTCCTAGTGTCCCTGGATCCCTTGCCCAGCTCTGCTCTACCCTGGGACCACAGAGGGGTCTGCTCTCCTCCTCCTCCAGGCCCCCTCCAGAACCTAGAGATGCCCAGATTGATACCAGAGCTCCTCCCTCCCTCCTCCCTCAGCTGAAAATACAGGGGGGATGATGTGGATTTGGTACAAAGACGATGAAAAAAAGGGATGATCCACCCTGATAACTGAATATAGACAGTGACTACCTTGTCTTACCCTGTACACCTGTAGAGAACAGAGTGTTTGGGTATAGGAGGGAGGTAGAAGTTGTAAATGCATTTTTTTTTTACTTTACTTTTTTTTAAAGTCCTCCTTGTAGCATTGTGTAAAAGCCCAAGCTTTATGTATGAAATCAGAAAAACAAACAAAAAAGACAATAACCAAAAATGGACAAAGAGAAAGTTTTGGGTGATGAAGTGCCACCATGTCCCAGTCATCTTCCCTGAGCAGAGAAAAACCTGTAGTTCATGTTTGACATCCATCTTGTACAAAATAACATTTTAAGCATTTTTCTCACCGAAGGGCAAAAAGAAAGGTGATTTTTTGCAAGAAACAAGATGGAGATGAACACGTTTTAATGTTCAACATGTCCAACCTTTTTCTCTTAGAAAAACGACATACAAAAACATATTATATCAACTGTTTTTACTCTGACCCTTTTCAGGACTACTTTCCTCATTGGTGGAATTAGAAGGCACTCCTGCGTCACTGTCAAAACGCTAACAAATGTTTAGTCTCAACACAAAATACAGCTATTTGGATTGTAAAAGCCTTGTTGTCTTTCAATATCTACTGAGTTATTAGTGTGTGTGTGTGGTGACCATGTCTGCCAACGATTGACTGGTTAAACACTCATTTGAAACTGCTGCACTCAGCCCTATTTACATCTCATCCACACATGATCAAAGTCTGCTAAATCCCCTACACACACCTCATCCTACTGTACTGTAAGTGTCAGGGTGTGTCTGGTGTATAAGCTTTCCTGTTGGCATTGTCAGTTCTAGTTGTGTTTGACTTGGTCTTAGTGTGCTTCCTGTCTGTGACTACAGATGTAATCTCCTCGGTCTGCTGGGCTAATGGTGTGTATTTGAACAGGATTTGTCTCTGTTGACCGAGGTTGTAGCTCAGCAGGACTCCTATCAGCACTCCCATCACCCTGAAGACTCTAGAGAAGCTGTTTCCACCCCAGTCTATCAGTCATCATCTGCCAGATGTCCCAGCCACCTCTGTCCACTAGCTAACACACCGTCCAGACTGTACAGTAGCTACAATTGTGGCCCAAAAGGCACCCTATTCCATGTTTAGTACACTACTTGTGACTAGGGTGGCCATTTGGGACACAACCTACATCTCTTTTAGGATAGAATGGTGTGATCCCTGGTATTATTAGTATAGAGAGAAGGAGCATGTAGGAGATGGACAACTGAGTGGTCACAGGCAAAGCTAGGCTAGTCGGAGGGGAGGGGGGAGTGGTCACAGGCAAAGCTAGGCTAGTGGGGGAGGGGAAAGTGGTCACAGGCAAAGTTAGGCTCGTGGGGGGGGGGGGGTCACAGGCAAAGCTAGGCTCGTGGGGGGGGTCACAGGCAAAGCTAGGCTCGTGGGGGGGAGGGAAAGTGGTCACAGGCAAAGCTAGGCTCGTGGGGGGGAGGGAAAGTGGTCACAGGCAAAGCTAGGCTAGTGGGTGGGGGGGGGGGGGACTGGTCACAGGCAGAGCTAGGCTAGTGGGGGGGAGTGGTCACAGGCAAAGCTAGGCTAGTGGGGGGGGGGTGCAAAGCTAGGCTTGTGGGGGAGTGGTCACAGGTAAAGCTAGGCTAGTGGGGGAGGGGCAAAGCTAGGCTAGTGGGGGGGGGAGTGGTCACAGGTAAAGCTAGGCTAGTGGGGGGGGGGGGGGGGGGAGTGGTCTCAGGCAAAGCTAGGCGAGTGGGAGGGGAGGAGAAGCGGTGTAGAGGCCTGTGGGGGAGAAGCGGTATAGAGACCAGAGAGAATATGCCATTCTGATATAGTACTGTTTGCACAACAACCTCTGAGTATGCTTTCTAGACACTGCAACCATGGCAAAGACTCTGCCGTTAAGATAAAGGTTTGTGTGTGTGTACATGTGCGTGTCATCTTGAACCACATTGAGTGTATTTCTATACGTACTGTTTAGTCACACTTCCTCTTACTAAGCCTTGTCCTTGAATTGTTGTCAGGTCTCCTTTATAATACCAACAAGTCTGTCTTTGAGGAGAGAGAACTCCTCTGAGCTGGCTTCTTTGCTTTACATACTCATGTCCTAGCTTTCCTTGGGTGTGTTTGTTGGGGCGCTGTCAGCAGTTTAGACCATTGGGGAGAGATGGCTGGATAGAGGGATAGATGAGGAGAGGCGTGTGCTATTGTCATACACGCTGTAAAAGTCTGTTGCTCTGTCCTTCCTTCCCCTCCTCCCTCTCCCTCTTTCCCATGCCTCTCTTAATGGGAGTGAGAGATGAGCCAGCAGGTCAGTGCTGTAAACTGAGTAACAAGCTCTGTGGCCGTGTCAGCCCGCCACAGCTAAAGACGAGAAGCCGGCCTTAAGATTGATGTCCACTGCTCCACTCTGCCCTGCAGCAGGAAGAAGAGGGAGGGAGGGAGAGAGGGGTGAGGAGGGGAGGGGTGAGGAAAGGAAGATGGGGGGGGGGAGAAGGAGGAAAGGAAGATGGGGGGGGGGGGGGGAAGGAGGAAAGGGAAGATGGGGGGAGAAGGAGGAAAGGAAGATGGGGGGAGGAGGGGGAGAAGGAGGAAAGGAAGATGGGGGGAGGAGGGGGAGAAGGAGGAAAGGAAGATGGGGGAGGAGGAGGAGGAAAGGAAGATGGGGGGAGGAGGAGGAGGAAAGGAAGATGGGGGAGGAGGAAAGGAAGATGGGGGGAGGAGGAAAGAAGATGGGGGGAGGAGGAAAGGAAGATGGGGGGGAGGAGAAGAAGGAAGGGAAGATGGGGGGGGGGGAGGAGGAGGAGAAGGAAAGGAAGATGGGGGGAGAAGGAGGAAAGGAAGATGGGGGGAGAAGGAGGAAAGGAAGATGGGGGAGAAAGGAATAAAGGAAGATGGGGGAGAAGGAGGCAAGGAAGATGGGGAGGAGGAGAGGTAGGGAAAGGAAGACTGGGTGGGGAAGGAAGGAGGAGGAAGGAGATGGGGGAGGAAGGAAGGAAGAAAGGAAAGCATGGGGGAAGGAGGAGCAGGAAAGGAAGATGGGGAGGAGGAGAAGGAAGGAAGATGGGGGGAGGAGGAGAGAAAAGGAAAGGAAGATGGGGAGGAGGAGGAAAGGAAAATGGGGAGGAGGAGAAGGAAGGAAGATGGGAGGAGAAGGAAAGGAAGATGGGGGAGGAGAAGGAAAGGAAGATGGGGGGAGGAGAAGGAAAGGAAGATGGGGGGAGGAGGAGAAGGAAAGGAAGATGGGGAGGAGGAGAAGGAGATGGGAGGAGGAGAAGGAAAGGAAGATGGGGGGAGGAGGAGAAGGAAAGGAAGATGGGGGAGGAGGAGAAGGAGGAGGAGGAAGGAGATGGGGGAGGAGGAGAAGGAAAGGAAGATGGGGGGAGGAGGAGAAGGAAAGGGAAGATGGGGGGAGAAGGAGAGAAGGAAGAGGGGGGAGAGGAGGGAAGGAAGAGGGGGAGGAGGAAAGGAAGAGGGGGAGGGAGGAAGGAAGAGGGGGAGGGAGGAAGAAAGGAAGAGGGGGGAGAAGGAAAGGAAATAAGGGGGGAGGGAGGAAAGGAGGAGGGGGAGAAGGAGGAAGGGAGGTAGGAGGAGGAGGAGGAAAGGAAGATGGGGGAGGAGGAGGAGGAGGAAAGGAAGATGGGGGAGGAGGAGGAGGAAAGGAAGATGGGGGAAGGAAATGGAAGATGGGGGGAGGAGGAGGAAAGGAGAGGAAGATGGGGGGAGGAGGAAGAAGAAAGGAAGATGGGGAGGAGGAAGAAAGGAAGATGGGGAGGAGGAGGAGAAGGAAGGAGATGGGGAGGAGGAAAGGAGATGGGGGGAGGAGAAGGAAAGGAAGAGGGGGAGGAGGAAAGGAAGAGGGGGAGGAGGAAAGGAAGAGGGGGAGAAGGAAAGGAGAGAGGGGGGGGGAAAGGAAGATGGGGGGAGGAGGAGAAGGAAAGGAAGATGGGGGTGGGGAGGAGGAGGAGGAAAGGAAGATGGGGGGGAGGAGGAGGAGGAAAGGAAGATGGGGGAGGAGGAGAAGGAGGAAGATGGGGGGAGGAGGAGAAGGAAAGGAAGATGGGGGGAGGAGGAGAAGGAAAGGAAGATGGGGGGAGGAGGAGAAGGAAAGGAAGATGGGGGAGGAGAAGGAAAGGAAGATGGGGGGAGGAGAAGGAGGAAGATGGGGGGAGGAGAAGGAAAGGAAGATGGGGGAGGAGAAGGAAAGGAAGATGGGGGGAGGAGGAGAAGGAAAGGAAGATGGGGGAGGAGGAGAAGGAAAGGAAGATGGGGGAGGAGGAGAAGGAAAGGAAGATGGGGAGGGAGGAGAAGGAAAGGAAGATGGGGGGAGGAGGAGAAGGAAGGAAGATGGGGGGAGGAGGAGAAGGAGGAGGAGGAAAGGAAGATGGGGGGAGGAGGAGAAGGAAAGGAAGATGGGGGGAGGAGGAGAAGGAAAGGAAGATGGGGGAGAAGGAGAAGGAAGAGGGGGAGGAGGAAAGGCAGAGGGGGAGGAGGAAAGGAAGAGGGGAGGAGGAAAGGAAGAGGGGGAGGAGGAAAGGAAGAGGGGAGAAGGAAAGGAAGAGGGGGAGGAGGAAAGGAGGAGGGGGAGAAGGAGGAAAGGAGGAGGAGGAGGAGGAGGAAAGGAAGATGGGGAGGAGGAGGAGGAGGAAAGGAAGATGGGGGGAGGAGGAGAAGGAAAGGAAGATGGGGGGAGGAAATGAAGATGGGGGGAGGAGGAGGAGAAGGAAAGGAAGATGGGGGGAGGAGGAGAAAGAAAAGGAAGATGGGGGGGAGGAGGAGAAAGAAAGGAAGATGGGGGGGAGGAGGAGGAGAAGGAAAGGAAGATGGGGGGAGGAGGAAAGGAAGATGGGGGGGAGGAGAAGGAAAGGAAGAGGGGGGAGGAGGAAAAGGAAGATGGGGGGAGGAGAAGGAAAGGAAGAGGGGGGAGGAGGAAAGGAAGAGGGGGAGGAGGAAAGGAAGAGGGGAGAAGGAAAGGAAGAGGGGGGGGGGGGAAAGGAAGATGGGGGGGAGGAGGAGAAGGAAAGGAAGATGGGGGAGGAGGAGAAGGAAAGGAAGATGGGGGGAGGAGGAGAAAGAAAAGGAAGATGGGGGGAGGAGGAGGAGAAGGAAGGAGATGGGGAGGAGGAAAAGGAAGATGGGGGGAGGAGAAGGAAAGGAAGAGGGGGAGGAGGAAAGGAAGAGGGGGAGGAGGAAAGGAAGAGGGGAGAAGGAAAGGAAGAGGGGGGAAAGGAAGATGGGGGAGGAGGAGAAGGAAAGGAAGATGGGGGGGAGGAGGAGAAGGAAAGGAAGATGGGGGGAGAAGGAAATGAAGATGGGGGAGGAGGAGGAGAAGGAAGGACAATGGGGGGAGGAGGAGGAGAAAGGAAGATGGGGGAGGAGGAGAAGGAAAGGAAGATGGGGGGAGGAGGAGAAGAAGGAAAGGAAGATGGGGGAGGAGGAAAGGAAGATTGGGGAGAAGGAGAATGAAGATGGGGGCAGAAGGAGAATGAAGATGGGGGCAGAAGGAGAAGGAAGATGGGGGGAGGGGGAGAAGGAAAGGAAGAGGGGGGAGGAGGAAAGGAAGAGGGGGGAGGAGGAAAAGGAAGAGGGGGGGAGGAGGAAAGGAGAGGGGGGAGGAGGAAAGGAAGAAGGGGGAGGAGGAAAGGAAGATGGGGGAGGAGGAGAAGGAAAGGAAGATGGGGGGAGGAGGAAAGGAAGATGGGGGGAGGAGGAAAAGGAAGGGGGGATGAGGAAAGGAAGAGGGGGAGAAGGAAAGGAAGATGGGGGAGGAGGAGGAGAAGGAAAGGACAATGGGGGGAGGAGGAGGAGAAGGAAAGGAAGATGGGGGAGGAGGAGAAGGAAGGAAGATGGGGGGAGGAGGAGAAGGAAAGGAAGATGGGGGGAGGAGGAGAAAGAAAGGAAGATGGGGGAGGAGGAGGAGGAGAAGGAAAGGAAGATGGGGGGAGGAGGAAAGGAAGATGGGGAGGAGAAGGAAATGAAGAGGGGGGAGGAGGAAAGGGAGAGGGGGGAGGAGGAAAGGGAGAGGGGGCAGGAAGGGAGAGAGAGGGGAGGAAGGAAAGGAAGAGGGGGGAGGAAAGAGGGGGGAGGAAAGGAAGAGGGGGGAGGGAAGGTAAAGGAGAGGGGGGAGGAGGAAAGGAAGATGGGGGGAGGAGGAAAGGAAGGGGGGATGAGGAAAGGAAGAGGGGGGAGGAGGAAAGGAAGAGGGGGAGAAAGGAAAGGAAGAGGGGGGAGGAGGAAAGGAAGAGGGGGAGAAGGAAAGGAAGAGGGGGGAGAGGAAAGGAAGAGGGGGGAGAAGGAAAGGAAGAGGGGGAGAAGGAAAGGAAGAGGGGGGAGAAGGAAAGGAAGAGGGGGGGAGAAGGAAAGGAAGAGGGGGGAGAAGGAAAGGTAGAGGGAGGAGAAGGAAAGGTAGAGGGGGAGAAGGAAGGAGAAGGAAGATGGGAGGGAGGAGGAGAAGGAAGATGGGGGAGAAGGAAGATGGGGGGAGAAGGAAGATGGGGGGTGGAGAAGGAAAGGAAGATGGGGAGAAGGAAAGGAAGAAGGGGGAGGAGGAAAGGAAGAGGGGGGAGGAGGAAAGGAAGAGGGGGAGGAGGAAAAGGAAGAGGGGGGAGGAGGAAAAGGAAGATGGGGGGAGGAGGAAAGGAAGAGGGGGGAGGAGGAAAGGAAGATGGGGGGAGGAAGAAGAAGGAAGGAGAGGGGGAGGAGGAAAAGGAAGATGGGGAGGAGGAAAAGGAAGATGGGGGAGGAGGAAAAGGAAGATGGGGGGAGGAGGAGAAGGAAAGGAAGATGGGGGGAGGAGGAGAAGGAAAGGAAGATGGGGGGAGGAGGAGAAGGAAAGGAAGATGGGGGGAGGAGGAGAAAGGAAAGGAAGATGGGGGGAGGAGGAGAAGGAAAGGAAGATGGGGGGAGGAGGAGAAGGAAATGAAGATGGGGGAGGAGGAGAAGGAAATGAAGATGGGGAGGAGGAGAAGGAAAAGGAAGATGGGGGAGGAGGAGAAGGAAAGGAAGAGGGGGGAGGAGGAGAAGGAAGAGGGGGGAGGAGGAGAAGGAAGAGGGGGGAGGAGGAGAAGGAAGAGGGGGGGTGGAGGAGAAGGAAGAGGGGGAGAAGGAAGAGGGGGGAGGAGGAAAGGAAGATGGAGGGGAGAAGGAAAGGAAGATGTAGGGGAGAAGGAGGAAAGGAAGATGGTGGGGGGAGAAGGAGGAAAGGAAGATGGTGGGGGAGAGGAAGAGAAGATGGGGGGAGGAAAGGAAGATGGGGAGGAAAGGGGGCAGGAGGAAAAGAAGATGGTGGGGAGAAGGAGGAAAGGAAGATGGTGGGGGAGAGGAAAATAAGATGAGGGGGAGGAGGAAAGGAAGATGGGGGGGAGAAGGAGGAAAGGAAGATGGTGGGGGGAGAAGGAGGAAAGGAAGATGGTGGGGTAGAAGGAAGAAGGAAGGGGGAGGAGGAGAAGGAAAGGAAGATGCGGGGGAGAAGGAAAGGAAGATGGGGGGAGAAGGAAAGGAAGGGGGGGATGAGGAAAGGAAGAGGGGGAGAAGGAAAGGAAGAGGGGGAGAAGGAAAGGAAGAGGGGGAGAAGGAAAGGAAGAGGGGGGAGGAGGAGAAAAAGGAAAGGAAGATGGGGGGGGGGAGGGAGGAGAAGGAAAGGAAGATGGGGGGGGGGAGGAGGAGAAGGAAAGGAAGATGGGGGGAGGAGGAGGAGAAGGAAAGGAAGATGGGGGGAGGAGGAAAGGAAGATTGGGGGAGAAGGAGAATGAAGATGGGGCAGAAGGAGAATGAAGATGGGGGCAGAAGGAGAAGGAAGATGGGGGAGGAGGAAAGGAAGAAGGGGGAGGAGGAAAGGAAGATGGGGGAGGAGGAGAAGGAAAGGAAGATGGGGGGAGAAAGGAAAGGAAGGGGGGGATGAGGAAAGGAAGAGGGAGAAGGAAAGGAAGAGGGGGGAGAAAAAGGAAAGGAAGAGGAGGGGAGAAGGAAAGGAAGAGGGGAGAAGGAAAGGAAGAGGGGGGAGAAGGAAAGGAAGAGGGGGAGAAGGAAAGGAAGAGGAGGGGAGAAAAAGGAAAGGAAGAGGAGGGGAGAAGGAAAGGAAGAGGAGGGGAGAAGGAAAGGAAGAGGAGGGGAGAAGGAAAGGAAGAGGGAGGAGAAGGAAAGGAAGAGGGAGGAGAAGGAAAGGTAGAGGGGAGGAGAAGGAAAGGTAGAGGGGTGGAGAAGGAAGGTAGTGGGGGGAGAAGGAGAAGGAAGATGGGAGGAGGAGGAGAAGGAAGATGGGGGGAGGAGGAAGATGGGGGTGGAGAAGGAAAGGAAGATGGGGAGAAGGAAAGGAAGAGGGCGGAGGAGGAAAGGAAGAGGGGGGAGGAGGAAAGGAAGAGGGGGGAGGAGGAAAAGGAAGAGGGGGGAGGAGGAAAAGGAAGAGGGGGGAGGAGGAAAAGGAAGAGGGGGAGGAGGAAAGGAAGAGGGGGAGGAGGAAAAGGAAGAGGGGGGGAGGAGGAAGAAAAGGAAGAGGGGGGAGGAGGAAAAGGAAAGGAAGATGGGGGGAGGAGGAAAAGGAAAGGAAGATGGGGGAGGAGGAAAAGGAAAGGAAGATGGGGGGAGGAGGAAAAGGAAAGGAAGATGGGGGAGGAGGAAAAGGAAGGAAGATAGGGGGAGGAGGAAAGGAAGATTGGGGGAGGAAGGAAAGGAAGATTGGGGAGAAGGAGAATGAAGATTGGGGAGAAGGAGAATGAAGATGGAGGCAGAAGGAGAATGAAGATGGGGGCAGAAGGAGAAGGAAGATGGGGGGAGGAGGAGGAAAGGAAGAGGGGGAGGAGGAAAGGAAGAGGGGGGAGGAGGAAAGGAAGAGGGGGAGGAGGAAAGGAAGAGGGAGGAGGAAAGGAAGAAGGGGGAGGAGGAAAGGAAGATGGGGAGGAGGAGAAGGAAAGGAAGATGCGGGGGAGAAGGAAAGGAAGATGCGAAGGGGAGAAGGAAAGGAAGGGGGGATGAGGAAAGGAAGAGGGGGGAGAAGGAAAGGAAGCGGGGGGAGAAGGAAAGGAAGCGGGGGGAGAAGGAAAGGAAGAGGGGGGAGAAGGAAAGGACAATGGGGGGAGGAGGAGGAGAAGGAAAGGAAAATGGGGGGAGGAGGAGAAGGAAAGGAAGATGGGGGGAGGAGGAGAAGGAAAGGAAGATGGGGGAGGAGGAGGAGAAGGAAAGGAAGATGGGGGGAGGAGGAAAGGAAGATTGGGAGAAGGAGAATGAAGATGGGGGCAGAAGGAGAATGAAGATGGGGGCAGAAGGAGAAGGAAGATGGGGGGAAGGAAAAGGAGGAGGAAAGGAATAGGGAGGAAAGGAAGAGGGGGAGGAGGAAAGGAAGAGGGGGAGGAGGAAGGAAGAAGGGGGGATGAGGAAAGGAAGAGGGGGGAGAAGGAAAGGAAGAGGGGGAGAAGGAAAGGAAGAGGGGGGAGAAGGAAAGGAAGAGGAGGGGAGAAGGAAAGGAAGAGGAGGGGAGAAGGAAAGGGAGGGGAGAAGGAAAGGAAGAGGGGGAGAAGGAAAGGAAGAGGGGGGAGAAGGAAGGAAGAGGGGAGGAGGGGGAGGAGGAGAAGGAAAGGAAGATGGGGGGAGGAGGAGGAGAAGGAAAGGAAGATGGGGGGAGGAGGAAAGGAAGATTGGGGAGAAGGAGAATGAAGATGGGGGCAGAAGGAGAATGAAGATGGGGGCAGAAGGAGAAGGAAGATGGGGGGGGAAGGAAAGGAAGAGGGGGAGGAGGAAGGAAGAGGGAGGAAAGGAAGAGGGGGAGGAGGAAAGGAAGAGGGGGGCGGAGGAAAGGAAGAAGGGGGGGGTGAGGAAAGGAAGAGGGGGAGAAGGAAAGGAAGAGGGGGGAGAAGGAAAGGAAGAGGGGGGAGAAGGAAAGGAAGAGGGGGGAGAAGGAAAGGAAAGGGGGAGGAGGAAAAGGAAGAGGGGGGGGGGGAGAAGGAAAGGAAGAGGAGGGGAGAAGGAAAGGAAGAGGGGGAGAAGGAAAGGAAGAGGGGGAGAAGGAAAGGAAGATGGAGGAGGAGGAGAAGGAAGATGGGAGGAGGAGGAGAAGGAAGATGGGAGGAGGAGGAGAAGGAAGATGGGGGGAGGAGGAGAATGAAGATGGGGGAGAAGGAAGATGGGGGAGAAGGAAAGGAAGATGGGGAGAAGGAAAGGAAAGAGGGAGGAGGAAAGAAGAGGGGGGAGGAGGAAAAGGAAGATGGGGAGGAGGAAAAGGAAGATGGGGGAGGAGGATGTGGGGAGGAGGAGATGGAAAGGAAGATGGGGAGGAGGAAAGGAAGATGGGGGAGGAGGATGTGGGGGAGGAGGAGATGGAAAGGAAGATGGGGGGAGGAGGAGAAGGAAGAGGGGGGAGGAGGAGAAGGAAGAGGGGGAGGAGGAGAAGGAAGATGAGGGGAGAAGGAAAGGAAGATGGAGGGGAGAAGGAAAGGAAGATGTAAGGGGGAGAAGGAGGAAAGGAAGATGGTGGGGGGAGAAGGAGGAAAGGAAGATGGTGGGGGAGAGGAAAAGAAGATGGGGGGAGGAAAGGAAGATGGGGGAGGAAAGGGGGAGGAGGAAAAGAAGATGGTGGGGGGAGAAGGAGGAAGGAAGATGGTGGGGGAGAGGAAAATAAGATGGGGGGAGGAGGAAGATGGGGGAGGAAAGGAAGATGGTGGGGGGAGAAGGAGGAAAGGAAGATGGTGGGGGGAGAAGGAGGAAAGGGAGATGGTGGGGGAGTGGAAAAGAAGATGGAGGGGAGGAGGAAAGGAAGATGGGGGAGGGAAGGAAGATGGGGGAGGAAAGGAAGATGGGGGAGAGGAAAGGAAGAGGAAAATGGGGGAGGAGGAGAAGGAAAGGAAGATGGGGGAGAAGGAAAGGAAGAGGGGGAAGAAGGAAAGGAAGAGGGGGAGAAGGAAAGGAAGAGGGGGAGAAGGAAAGGAAGAGGGGGGAGAAGGAAAGGAAGAGGGGGAGGAGGAAAGGAAGAGGGGGAGGAGGAAAGGAAGATGGGGGGAGGAGGAGAAGGAAAGGAAGATGCGGGGGAGAAGGAAAGGAAGATGGGGGGAGGGAGGAGAAGGAAGATTGGGGGGGAGAAGGAGAATGAAGATGGGGGCAGAAGGAGAAGGAAGATGGGGGGAGGAGAAGGAAAGAAGAGGGGGGAGGAGGAAAGGAAGAGGGGGGAGGAGGAAAGGAAGAGGGGGGAGGAGGAAAGGAAGAAGGGGGAGGAGGAAAGGAAGATGGGGGGAGGAGGAGAAGGAAAGGAAGATGCGGGGGAGAAGGAAAGGAAGATGGGGGAAGAAAGGAAAGGAAGGGGGGGGATGAGGAAAGGAAGAGGGGGAGAAGGAAAGGAAGAGGGGGAGAAGGAAAGGAAGAGGGGGGAGAAGGAAAAGGGAAGAGGGGGGAGAAGGAAAGGAAGAGGGGGGAGAAGGAAAGGACAATGGGGGGAGGAGGAGGAGAAGGAAAGGGAAGATGGGGAGGAGGAGAAGGAAAGGAAGATGGGGGGAGGAGGAGAAGGAAAGGAAGATGGGGGGAGGAGGAAAAGGAAGATTGGGGGGCAGAAGGAGAATGAAGATGGGGGCAGAAGGAGAAGGAAGATGGGGGGGAGGAGAAGGAAAGGAAGAGGGGGGAGGAGGAAAGGAAGAGGGGGGAGGAGGAAAGGAAGAGGGGGAGGAGGAAAAGGAAGAAGGGGGAGGAGGAAAGGAAGATGGGGGGAGGAGGAGAGGAAAGGAAGATGGGGGAGAAGGAAAGGAAGGGGGGATGAGGAAAGGAAGAGGGGGAGAAGGAAAGGAAGAGGGGGGAGAAGGAAAGGAAGAGGAGGGGAGAAGGAAAGGAAGAGGAGGGGAGAAGGAAAGGGAGGGGAGAAGGAAAGGAAGATGCGAAGGGGAGAAGGAAAGGAAGGGGGGATGAGGAAAGGAAGAGGGGGGAGAAGGAAAGGAAGCGGGGGGAGAAGGAAAGGAAGAGGGGGGAGAAGGAAAGGACAATGGGGGGAGGAGGAGGAGAAGGAAAGGAAGATGGGGGGAGGAGGAGAAGGAAAGGAAGATGGGGGGAGGAGGAGAAGGAAAGGAAGATGGGGGGAGGAGGAGGAGAAGGAAAGGAAGATGGGGGAGGAGGAAAGGAAGATTGGGGGGGGGAGAAGGAGAATGAAGATGGGGGCAGAAGGAGAATGAAGATGGGGGCAGAAGGAGAAGGAAGATGGGGGGAGGAAAGGAGGAGGGGGGAGGAGGAAAGGAAGAGGGAGGAAAGGAAGAGGGGGGAGGAGGAAAGGAAGAGGGGGGAGGAGGAAAGGAAGAAGGGGGGATGAGGAAAGGAAGAGGGGGGAGAAGGAAAGGAAGAGGGGGGAGAAGGAAAGGAAGAGGAGGGGAGAAGGAAAGGAAGAGGAGGGGGAGAAGGAAAGGAAGAGGAGGGAGAAGGAAGAGGGGAGAAGGAAAGGAAGAGGGGGGAGAAGGAAAGGAAGAGGGGGAGAAGGAAAGGAAGAGGGGGGAGGGGGGAGGAGGAGAAGGAAAGGAAGATGGGGGGAGGAGAAGGAAAGGAAGATGGGGGAGGAGGAAAGGAAGATTGGGGGGGAGAAAGGAGAATGAAGATGGGGGCAGAAGGAGAATGAAGATGGGGGCAGAAGGAGAAGGAAGATGGGGGGAAGGAAAAGGAAGAGGGGGAGGAGGAAAGGAAGAGGGAGGAAAGGAAGAGGGGGGAGGAGGAAAGGAAGAGGGGGGCGGAGGAAAGGAAGAAGGGGGGGTGAGGAAAGGAAGAGGGGAGAAGGAAAGGAAGAGGGGGAGAAGGAAAGGAAGAGGGGGGAGAAGGAAAGGAAGAGGGGGGAGAAGGAAAGGAAGAGGGGGGAGGAGGAAAGGAAAGAGGGGGGGAGGAGGAAAAGGAAGAGGGGGGAGGAGGAAAAGGAAGAGGGGGGGAGGAAGGAAAGGAAGAGGGGGGAGGAGGAAAAGGAAGATGGGGGAGCAGGAAAAGGAAGATGGGGAGGAGGAAAGGAAGATGGGGGGAGCAGGAAAAGGAAGATGGGGGAGGAGGAAAAGGAAGATGGGGGGAGGAGGAAAGGAAGAGGGGGAGGAAGAAAGGAAGATGGGGGAGGAGGGAGAAGGAAAGGAAGATGGGGAGAAGGAAAGGAAGATGGGGGAGGAGGAGAAGGAAAGGAAGATGGGGGAGAAGGAAAGGAAGATGGGGGGAGGAGGAGGAGGAGAAGGAAAGGAAGATGGGGCGAGGAGGAGAAGGAAAGGAAGATGGGGGGAGGAGGAGAAGGAAAGGAAGATGGGGGGAGGAGGAGAAGGAGAGGGGGAGGAGGAGGAGAAGGAAGAGGGGGAGGAGGAGAAGGAGATGAGGGGAGAAGGAAAGGAAGATGTAGGGGAGAAGGAGGAAAGGAAGATGGTGGGGGGAGAAGGAGGAAAGGAAGATGGTGGGGGAGAGGAAAGAAGATGGGGGGAGGAAGGAAGATGGGGGGAGTAGAGGGGGGAGGAGGAAAAGAAGATGGTGGGGGGAGAAGGAGGAAAGGAAGATGGGGAGAGGAAAATAAGATGAGGGGGAGGAGGAAAGGAAGATGGGGGGAGAAGGAGGAAAGGAAGATGGTGGGGGAGAAGGAGGAAAGGAAGATGGTGGGGTAGAAGGAAGAAAAGGAAGGGGGAGGAGGAGAAGGAAAGGAAGATGCGGGGGGAGAAGGAGGGAGAAGGGGGAGAAGGAAAGGAAGGGGGGATGAGGAAAGGAAGAGGGGGGAGGAGGAAAGGAAGATGGGGGGAGGAGGAAAGGAAGAGGGGGGGAGAAGGAAAAGGAAGAGGGGGGGAGAAGGAAAGGAAGAGGGGGGAGAAGGAAAGGAAGAGGAGGGGAGAAGGAAAGGAAGAGGGGGAGAAGGAAAGGAAGAGGGGGAGAAGGAAAGGAAGATGGGAGGAGGAGGAGAAGGAAGATGGGAGGAGGAGGAGTAGGAAGATGGGGGGAGGAGGAGAATGAAGATGGGGGAGAAGGAAGATGGGGGGAGAAGGAAAGGAAGATGGGGAGAAGAAAGGAAGAGGGGGAGGAGGAAAGGAAGAGGGGGAGGAGGAAAAGGAAGATGGGGGGAGGAGGAAAGGAAGATGGGGGAGGAGGATGTGGGGAGGAGGAGATGGAAAGGAAGATGGGGAGGAGGAAAAGGAAGATGGGGGAGGAGGATGTGGGGAGGAGGAGATGGAAAGGAAGATGGGGGGAGGAGGAGAAGGAAGAGGGGGAGGAGGAGAAGGAAGAGGGGGAGGAGGAGAAGGAAGAGGGGGAGGAGGAGAAGGAAGATGAGGGAGAAGGAAAGGAAGATGGGAGGGAGAAGGAAAGGAAGATGTAGGGGAGAAGGAGGAAAGGAAGATGGTGGGGGGAGAAGGAGGAAAGGAAGATGGTGG
The DNA here is from genome assembly GCF_057628025.1 of Oncorhynchus mykiss. NCBI lineage: Eukaryota > Metazoa > Chordata > Actinopteri > Salmoniformes > Salmonidae > Oncorhynchus > Oncorhynchus mykiss. Next base: position 58,806,768 of record NC_143034.1, read on the forward strand.
GGGAGAGGAAAAGAAGATGGGGAGGAAAGGAAGATGGGGGAAGGAAAGGGGGAGGAGGAAAAGAAATGGTGGGGGGAGAAGGAGGAAAGGAAGATGGTGGGGGAGAGGAAAATAAGATGGGGGGAGGAGGAAAGGAAGATGGGGGAGGAAAGGAAGATGGTGGGGGGAGAAGGAGGAACGGAAGATGGTGGGGGGAGAAGGAGGAAAGGAAGATGGTGGGGAGTGGAAAAGAAGATGGGAGGGAGGAGGAAAGGAAGATGGGGGGAGGGAAGGAAGATGGGGGGAGGAAAGGAAGATGGGGGAGAGGAAAGGAAGAGGAAAATGGGGGAGGAGGAGAAGGAAAGGAAGATGGTGGGGGGAGAAGGAGGAAAGGAAGATGGTGGGGGAGTGGAAAAGAAGATGGAGGGGAGGAGAAAGGAAGATGGGGGAAGGGGGAAGGAAGATGGGGGGAGGGAAGGAAGATGGGGGAGGAAAGGAAGATGGGGGAGAGGAGAGGAAGAGGAAAATGGGGGAGGAGGAGAAGGAAAGGAAGATGGGGAGAAGGAAAGGAAGAGGGGGAAAGGGGAAAGGAAAGCAAGAGGGAGAGGAGAGAGAGGGGCAGAGAGGAAGGAAGATGGGGAGGAAGGAGATGGGGAGGAGAGAGAGAGAGTGCGGGGGAAGGAAGGAGATGGGGAGGAAGGAAGGAGATTGGGGGGAGAAGGAGAATGAAGATGGGGCAGAAGGAGAATGAAGATGGGGGCAGAAGGAGAAGGAAGATGGGGGGGAGGAGAAGGAAAGGAAGAGGGGGAGGAGGAAAGGAAGAGGGGGGAGGAGGAAAGGAAGAGGGGGGAGGAAAGGAAGAAGGGGGAGGAGGAAAGGAAGAGGGGAGGAGGAAAGGAAGAAGGGGGGAGGAGGAAAGGAAGATGGGGGGAGGAGGAGAAGGAAAGGAAGATGCGGGGGAGAAGGAAAGGAAGATGGGGGGAGAAGGAAAGGAAGGGGGGGGATGAGGAAAGGAAGAGGGGGAGAAGGAAAGGAAGAGGGGGAGAAGGAAAGGAAGAGGGGGAGAAGGAAAGTAAGAGGGGGGGAGAAGGAAAGGAAGAGGGGGGAGAAGGAAAGGACAATGGGGGGGAGGAGGAGGAGAAGGAAAGGAAGATGGGGGGAGGAGGAGGAGAAGGAAAAGGAAGATGGGGGGAGGAGGAAAGGAAGATTGGGGGAGAAGGAGAATGAAGATGGGGCAGAAGGAGAATGAAGATGGGGGCAGAAGGAGAAGGAAGATGGGGGGAGGAGAAGGAAAGGAAGAGGGGGAGGAGGAAAGGAAGAAGGGGGGAGGAGGAAAGGAAGATGGGGGGAGGAGGAGAAGGAAAGGAAGATGGGGAGAAGGAAAGGAAGGGGGGATGAGGAAAGGAAGAGGGGGAGAAGGAAAGGAAGAGGGGGGAGAAGGAAAGGAAGAGGGGAGAAGGAAAGGAAGATGGGGAGAAGGAAAGGAAGATGGGGAGAAGGAAAGGGAAGATGGGGGAGAAGGAAAGGAAGAGGGGGAGAAGGAAAGGAAGAGGGGGAGAAGGAAAGGAAAGAGGAGGGGAGAAGGAAAGGAAGAGGAGGGGAGAAGGAAAGGAAGAGGGGGAGAAGGAAAGGAAGAGGGGGGAGAAGGAAAGGAAGAGGGGGAGAAGGAAAGGAGAGGAGGGGAGAAGGAAAGGAAGAGGGGAGGAGAAGGAAAGGAAGAGGGGGAGAAGGAAAGGTAGAGGGGGGGAGAAGGAAAGGTAGAGGGGGGGAGAAGGAAAGGGTAGAGGGGGGGAGAAGGAGAAGGAAGATGGGAGGAGGAGGAGAAGGAAGATGGGAGGAGGAGGAGAAAGATGGGAGGAGGAGGAGAAGGAAGATGGGGGGAGAAGGACGATGGGGGGTGGAGAAGGAAAGGAAGATGGGGAGAAGGAAAGGAAGAGGGGGGAGGAGGAAAGGAAGAGGGGGAGGAGGAAAGGAAGAGGGGGGAGGAGGAAAGGAAGAGGGGGGGGGGAGGAAAAGGAAGAGGGGGAGGAGGAAAAGGAAGATGGGGGAGCAGGAAAAGGAAGATGGGGGAGGAGGAAAAGGAAGATGGGGGAGGAGGAAAAGGAAGATGGGGGAGGAGGAAAAAGGAAGATGGGGGAGGAGGAAAGGAAGATGGGGAGGAGGAAAAGGAAGATGGGGGGGAGGAGGAAAAGGAAGATGGGGGGAGGAGGAAAAGGAAGATGGGGAGGAGGAGAAGGAAAGGAAGATGGGGGAGAAGGAAGGAACAGGGGGAGGAGGAGGAGAAGGAAGGAAGATGGGGGGAGGAGGAGAAGGAGGAGGAGAAGGAAGAGGGGGGAGGAGGAGAAGGAAGAGGGGGGAGGAGGAGAAGGAAGATGAGGGGAGAAGGAAAGGAAGATGGAGGGGAGAAGGAAAGAAAGATGTAGGGGAGAAGGAGGAAAGGAAGATGGTGGGGGGAGAGGAAAGGAAGATGGTGGGGGAGAGGAAAAGAAGATGGGGAGGAAGGGGGGAGGAGGAAAAGAAGATGGTGGGGGGAGAAGGAGGAAAGGAAGATGGTGGGGAGAGGAAAATAAGATGAGGAGGAAAGGAAGATGGGGAGAAGGAGGAAAAGGAAGATGGTGGGGGAGAAGGAGGAAAGGAAGATGGTGGGGTAGAAGGAAGAAAGGAAGGGGGAGGAGGAGAAGGAAAAGGAAGATGCGGGGGAGAAGGGGGAGAAGGAAAGGAAGAGGAGGGGAGAAGGAAAGGAAGAGGGGGGAGAAGGAAAGGTAGAGGGGGGGAGAAGGAAAGGAAGAGGGGGGGGAGAAAGGAAAGGAAGAGGGGGGGAGAAGGAAAGGAAGAGGGGGAGGAGGAAAGGAAGAAGGGGGGAGGAGGAAAGGAAGATGGGGGAGGAGGAGAATGAAAGGAAGATGCGGGGGAGAAGGAAAGGAAGATGGGGGAGAAGGAAAGGAAGGGGGATGAGGAAAGGAAGAGGGGGGAGAAGGAAAGGAAGAGGGGGGAGAAGGAAAGGAAGAGGGGGAGAAGGAAAGGAAGAGGGGGGGGAGAAGGAAAGGAAGAGGGGGAGAAGGAAAGGAAGAGGGGGGAGAAGGAAAGGAAGTGGAGGGGAGAAGGAAAGGAAGAGGGGGGAGAAGGAAAGGTAGAGGGGGAGAAGGAAAGGAAGATGGGAGGAGGAGGAGAAGGAAGATGGGAGGAGGAGGAGAAGGAAGATGGGAGGAGGAGGAGAAGGAAGATGGGAGGAGGAGGAGAAGGAAGATGGGGGAGGAGGAGAATGAAGATGGGGGGAGAAGGAAGATGGGGGAGAAGGAAAGGAAGAGGGGGGAGGAGGAAAGGAAGAGGGGGAGGAGGAAAGGAAGAGGGGGGAGGAGGAAAGGGAAGAGGGGGAGGAGGAAAAGGAAGATGGGGAGGAGGAAGGAAGATGGGGAGGAGGATGGGGGGAGAAGGAAAGGAAGAGGGGGGAGGAGGAGAAGGAAGAGGGGGGAGGAGAAGGAAGAGGGGAGGAGGAGAAGGAAGAGGGGGAGGAGGAGAAGGAAGAGGGGGGAGGAGGAGAAGGAAGATGAGGGGAGAAGGAAAGGAAGATGGAGGGGAGAAGGAGGAAAGGAAGATGTAGGGGAGAAGGAGGAAAAGGAAGATGTAGGGGAGAAGGAGGAAAGGAAGATGGTGGGGGGAGAAGGAGGAAAGGAAGATGGTGGGGTAGAAGGAAGAAAGGAAGATGGTGGGGGAGTGGAAAAGAAGATGGAGGGGAGGAGGAAAGGAAGATGGGGGGAGGGAAGGAAGATGGGGGGAGGAAAGGAAGATGGGGGGGGAGAGGAAAGGAAGAGGAAGATGGGGGAGGAGGAGAAGAGAAGGGAAGAGGGGGGAGGAGAAGGAAGAGGGGGGAGGAGGAGAAGGAAGAGGGGGAGGAGGAGAAGGAAGATGAGGGGAGAAGGAAAGGAAGATGGAGGGGAGAAGGAAAGGAAGATGTAGGGGAGAAGGAGGAAAGGAAGATGGTGGGGGGAGAAGGAGGAAAGGAAGATGGTGGGGGGAGAGGAAAAGAAGATGGGGGAGGAAAGGAAGATGGGGGAGGAAGGGGAGGAGGAAAAGGAGATGGTGGGGGGAGAAGGAGGAAAGGAAGATGGTGGGGAGAGGAAAATAAGATGGGGGGAGGAAAGGAAGATGGGGAGGAAAGGAAGATGTGGGGAGAAGGAGGAAAGGAAGATGGTGGGGGGAGAAGGAGGAAAGGAAGATGGTGGGGTAGAAGGAAGAAAGGAAGATGGTGGGGGAGTGGAAAAGAAGATGGAGGGGAGGAGGAAAGGAAGATGGGGGAGGGAAGGAAGATGGGGGAGGAAAGGAAGATGGGGGGGAGAGGAAAGGAAGAGGAAGATGGAGGAGGGAGGAGAAGGAAAGGAAGATGGGGGAGAAGGAAAGGAAGAGGGGGGAGAAGGAAAAAGGAAGAGGGGAGAAGGAAAGGAAGAGGGGAGGAGGAAAGGAAGATGGGGGAGGAAGAGAAGGAAAGGAAGATGGGGGAGAAGGAAAGGAAGATGGGGGAGAGAAGGAGAAGGAACAGAAAATGGGGGGAGAAGGAAAGGAAGAGGGGGGAGAAGGAAAGGAAGAAAAGGAAGAGGGGGGAGAAGGAAAGGAAGAGGGGGGAGGAGGAAAAGGAAGAGGGGGGGTGAAGGAAAAGAAGATGGGGGTCACTCATATATATAAACTGCTAATTACTTTGTGAGCTCCAATCTGTGGTGCGATGGAGCAGGAGCAATATTGTGCTATTGTGGGTGTTTGCCTGGCTCATAACAACAGACCAGTGAGGGGGGACAAGCTCATATATTAAGATAACCCTGAAATGGAATTGTATTTCCCTGGCGGTTCAAATGACTTCTGTGGTTGTGAACTGATAGTGGATGAGATTTGGCTTTAATGAAGCAAGACTTATTGTGCACAATGCAGCAGAGGTAGGTAGTTGGGGGGGGGGGTTGTGACTAGGTGCCCTGTTATCAGTATGTGTTTGTGTAGCCACAGAGGAGACTTTGTTGCTATTATTCAAGCTAGGTTGAAGTGTGTGTCTGAGCGCGGAGAATCATTTGGCTTGAAATAATCAAATGAAAGAGTTTTATTCCGTGAGTGTCGGGCTCATCCCTGGCGTAATCTTTCTCAAGATCCCCAAAGACGCATTGGAGTGTGTGTTAATTTGTGTGTTTGCACGTGTATGCATTTGTGTGTGTGTGTGTGTGTGTGTATACCCACTGTTGTGGCAGTGTCACATTCATCTATTTATTAAAATGTTCCCGCCTGGCCCGTCCCTAATGAGACCTGTGGAGCAGATGAGTGATGGAGCTGAACTCTGCCTGTGAGGACAACACACACCTCTAGGAGAGGCAGGAAGGGGGAGAGCAAGGCAGGAAGGGGGAGAGCAGGAGTGAGGAAAGGGAGCTGGTAGAAGGAAGGAGAGAGAAATGGTGAGGAGAGAGGGGTAGTGGGAGGGTATGTGACCGATAGAGATGCACTGTTGGTTAAGACAAGGAGAAGAGGCAGGAGAGGGAAGGAGCTTAAAGTCTAGAGGAGTAGATGACGAGATAGACGGAGAGAGGCGGTAGAGGATGAGTGCCGGAGAGAGGCGGTAGAGGATGAGCGCCGGAGAGAGGCGGTAGATGGAGAGAGGCGGTAGAGGATGAGCGCCGGAGAGAGGCGGTAGAGGATGAGCGCCGGAGAGAGGCGGTAGAGGATGAGCGCCGGAGAGAGGCGGTAGAGGATGAGCGCCGGAGAGAGGCGGTAGAGGATGAGCGCCGGAGAGAGGCGGTAGATGGAGAGAGGCGGTAGAGGATGAGCGCGGTAGAGGATGAGCGCCGGAGAGAGGCTGTAGAGGATGAGCGCTGGAGAGAGGCGGTAGAGGATGAGTGCCGGAGAGAGGCGGAAAGAAAGATACTGCACAAGGACAGGCAGAGACGGGAGGGAAAAAGACAGAGGGAGGACTTGAGGAATGAGAGAGCACGCTAATACAGAGGGGAAGAAACCGAGATGGCGTGAGCTGGAGGGAAGGAGGCAGACATTGTGTCATAATAGTGAGATTTTGAAGGACAGCGAGGGAGGGGGGTTGTCTTGCGTGGGGCCCGGTCCATTTGTTACCAGCATGTGGGTAATTGAAAGGCTTCTCTCAGCCTCGTTAAGCTTAATGCACTGCCCCAGCCATCCTAGCGCAGCGCTGATTAAAATGCACCGTCTGCAGCGGCAGGGCTGGAGGAGCCAGAGGAGTGGGCAGCAGACCAGGGCTGAGGCTGCACTCCTGTCCCCCTGCTGCAGTGCCACAGCAAATGGGCCGAAAGGTCACGCCTCAGTGACCCCACAGCCATGCCTTATTTATCTAGCCTTTTACCTCAGCCAGAGGGGTTGGGAGAGATGAGGCCAGAGGGAGGTTCTTTGGCTCATTTGTCCATTTTGAGGACAAGTGATTTACAGGTTATACAGAAGCTTGAACTTGCAACTCCTCGTGAGTCATTGGAATAGCTGAAATCCATCTTCTTGGAATATTCAGTTCAGCCACACATACTCACCCTGGCTAGCGCTAAGGCTCACCCTGGCTAGCGCTAAGGCTCACCCTGGCTAGCGCTAAGGCTCACCCTGGCTAGCGCGAAGGCTCACCCTAGCTAGCGCGGAGGCTCACCCTGGCTAGCGCGAAGGCTCACCCTGGCTAGCGCGAAGGCTCACCCTGGCTAGCGCGAAGGCTCACCCTGGCTAGCGCGAAGGCTCACCCTGGCTAGCGCGAAGGCTCACCCTGGCTAGCGCGAAGGCTCACCCTGGCTAGCGCGAAGGCTCACCCTGGCTAGCGCGAAGGCTCACCCTGGCTAGCGCGAAGGCTCACCCTGGCTAGCGCGAAGGCTCACCCTGGCTAGCGCGAAGGCTCACCCTGGCTAGCGCGAAGGCTCACCCTGGCTAGCGCGAAGGCTCACCGTGGCTAGCGCGAAGGCTCACCCTGCCTAGCACTAAGGCTCACACTTATACCATTGACGCAGGGTTCTCAGAATGAAGTCTTAACACACACCTGCCCTCTCCCCCTCCCTTCCTTCCTCTTCCATTCACTCAGTGTAATGAGCCTGTACCTGAGAATAAGCTAGAAAGACAGAGAAAGTGCACTAATCTCCTCCTCGTTTCATCTCTCGTCTCTTTGATAGTTACAAACACAACCATAATCTCTGTGAACAGTTTTGGCAGCTTGGGGGGGGGGGGGGGGGAATGAGGAAGAAGATTTAACCTGCTTCTGTCTGCCCACCTCCTCCGCCCAACCTTCACTCTTCATGTGATCTGTGGCTGCCTGCTGTGCTGTTCTCCGTGAGCTGATGACGGAGGCTAAAAGGAAGGAATTAGGTTAGAACCGTAAACAACTAGACTGCTAGTAAACCAACACTAGCTGGGACTCAGAAGACCGATCTATAGATCTGGCACAGTTCCTTATTCAGCATAGTGACGGGATTGGTCTGGTGACAACGGGCGCTTCCCAATTGTCACCTTTTCCTCGTAAAAGTACATTTCTTTTGATCAGTGTCCATAGGGCTCTGGTGAAAGGTAGGGTGCCATTTGGGATACAACCGTACTGTTGAAGGGCAAGGCATTGGGTAGCGACAGGTAGTTACTCTACTGTCAGTCCAGCCATGCTGATCTATGGTCTTGTTATAGAGGCTTATAAAGACTTGGCTGTTTGATCTGTGGATGCACCTGGCTGCACATGTTGGGTGGTGTGACAGGCTTTTGTTCATTTGAATTACTCCGTATTTGTCTCGTTCAGCTCTCCCTTTTCTCCCTCTATTGCACCCTTGTGTTTCCTCTCTTGCTTTCTCTTGGACCCCCACTTGGTCTGTTTGCTCCCTCCCTCTCTTTTCTCTCCTATCTCTCCATCTTCTCTTCACATTCTTGCATACACTGTCTATCTCCTTCCTTCCTTCCTCTCGCTCCTACCTCTCACCCCCCCCCCCCCTCTCTCTATCCCTCCGCGGTCTGTGGTGCAGGTCCAGAGAGGTATAATTGGGCTGTGCCCTGTAAGAGAGCTGCTGGGAGAGGTGCTTTAATCTTTAGTCTCGCTCAAAATGCAAAGTGAAGGCTTGAGGCTGCTTGCTACACCACGGCCAGGATTTTACTCTACTTCAGACACACACACACACATACACACAGACACACACACACACACACACACACATATATATATATATATATATATATATATATACATACATACATACATACATACATACATACATACATACATACATACATACATACATACATACATACATACATGCATACATACAGTGGGGCAAAAAAGTATTTAGTCAGCCACCAATTGTGCAAGTTCTCCCACTTAAAAAGATGAGAGGCCTATAATTTTCATCATAGGTACACTTCAACTATGACAGACAAAATTAGGAAAAGAAATCCAGAAAATCACATTGTAGGATTTTTTATGAATTTATTTGCAAATTATGGTGGAACATAAGTATCTCCTTCCTGAGCGGTATGACGGCTGCGTGGTCCCATGGTGTTTATACTTGTGTACTATTGTTTGTACAGATGAACATGGTACCTTCAAGCATTTGGAAACTGCTCCCAAGGATGAACCAGACTTGTGGAGGTCTACAAAAAAAAGTTTGGCTGATTTCTTTAGATTTTCCCATGATTTCAAGCAAAGATGCACTGAGTTTGAAGGTAGGCCTTGAAATACATCTACAGGTAAACCTCCAATTGACTCAAATTATGTCAATTAGCCTATCAGAACCTTCCAAAGCCATGACATCATTTTAGGAATTTTCCAAGCTGTTTAAAGAAACAGTCAACTTAGTGTATGTAAACTTCTGACCCACTGGAATTGTAATACAGTGAAGTAAACAATTGTTGGAAAAAATACTTGTGTCATGCACAAAGTGGATGTCCTAACTGACTTGCCAAAACTATAGTTTGTTAACAAGAAATTTGTGGAGTGGTTGAAAACGAGGTTTCATAACTCCAACCTAAGTGTATGTAAACTTCCAACTTCAACTGTATACAGACACATACCCCCCCCCCCCACACACACACACACACAAATATATATATACAGACAGACAGACAGACAGACACATGCATATACAGACAGACAGACACATGCTTATGCAGACAGACAGACACATGCATATACAGACAGACAGACACATGCATATATAGACAGACAGACAGATGCATATACAGACAGACAGATGCATATACAGACAGACAGATGCATAGACAGACAGACAGACAGACAGACAGACAGACAGACACATGCATAAACAGATAGATGCATATACAGACAGACAGACACACACACATGCATATACAGACAGACAGATAGACAGACAGACAGACAGACAGACACAGACAGACAGACACATGCATATACAGACAGACACACACATGCATATATACAGACAGACACACACATGCATATATACAGACACACAGACATGCATATATACAGACACACACATAGTAAGCATTTCACTGTTAGTCTACACCTGTTGTTTATGAAGCATATGACAAATACATTTACATGTATTTACATATAAATACACAAACACACATGCTCGCGCGCAAACATGCTGCTGTCTGTCCAGCAGTCCGTTTTCCATAAGTTGTTGGAACCTATGAATACTGATTAGGTGTTTGTACAGAACATGTCAAAGAAGCCGTGTCTCAATCTGTGGAGGGTATAGAGACGTGTTGTGTTGGCTGGTTAATGCTGTGGAGGGTATAGAGAGGTGTTGTGTTGACTGGTCAATCTGTGGAGGATATATAGACGTGTTGTGTTGACTGGTTAATGCTGTGGAGAGTATAGAGAAGTGTTGTGTTGACTGGTCAATCTGTGGAGGATATAGAGACGTGTTGTGTTGACTGGTTAATGCTGTGGAGAGTATAGAGAAGTGTTGTGTTGACTGGTCAATCTGTGGAGGATATAGAGACGTGTTGTGTTGACTGGTTAATGCTGTGGAGGGTATTGAGACGTGTTGTGTTGACTGGTTAATGAGTGTGGAGGGTATTGAGACGTGTTGTGTTGACTGGTTAATGCTGTGGAGGGTATAGAGACGTGTTGTGTTGACTGGTTAATGCTGTTGAGGGTATAGAGAGGTGTTGTGTTGACTGGTTAATACTCTGGAGGGTATAGAGGCTTGTTGTGTTGATTGGTTAATGCTGTGGAGGGTATAGAGACGTGTTTTGTTGACTGGTCAATCTGTGGAGGATATATAGACGTGTTGTGTTGACTGGTTAATGCTGTGGAGGATATAGAGATGTGTTGTGTTGACTGGTTAACGCTGTGGAGGGTATAGAGGCTTGTTGACTGGTTAATGCTCTGGAGGGTATAGAGACGTGTTGACTGGTTAATGCTGTGGAGGGTATAGAGACGTGTTGACTGGTTAATGCTGTGGAGAGTATAGAGACGTGTTGTGTTGACTGGTTAATGCTGTGGAGGGTATAGAGAAGTATTGTGTTGACTGGTCAATCTGTGGAGGATATAGAGACGTGTTGTGTTGACTGGTTAATGCTGTGGAGGATATAGAGACGTGTTGTGTTGACTGGTTAATGCTGTGGAGGGTATTGAGACGTGTTGTGTTGACTGGTTAATGCTGTGGAGGGTATTGAGACGTGTTGTGTTGACTGGTTAATGAGAGTGGAGAGTATTGAGACGTGTTGTGTTGACTGGTTAATGCTGTGGAGGGCATTGAGACGTGTTGTGTTGACTGGTTAATGAGTGTGGAGAGTATTGAGACGTGTTGTGTTGACTGGTTAATGCTGTGGAGGATATAGAGACGTGTTGACTGGTTAATGCTGTGGAGGATATAGAGACGTGTTGTGTTGACTGGTTAATGCTGTGGCGGTTATAGATACGTGTTGACTGGTTAATGCTGTGGAGGATATAGATACGTGTTGACTGGTTAATGCTGTGGAGGATATAGAGACGTGTTGACTGGTTAATGCTCTGGAGGGTATAGAGACGTGTTTACTGGTTAATGCTCTGGAGGGTATAGAGACGTGTTGACTGGTTAATGCTCTGGAGGGTATAGAGACGTGTTGTGTTGACTGGTTAATACTGTGGAGGGTATAGAGAGGTGTTGTGTTGACTGGTTAATACTGTGGAGGGTATAGAGAGGTGTTGTGTTGACTGGTTAATGCTGTGGAGGGTATAGAGACGTGTTGTGTTGACTGGTTAATGCTGTGGAGGGTATTGAGACGTGTTGTGTTGACTGGTTAATGAGTGTGGAGGGTATTGAGACGTGTTGTGTTGACTGGTTAATGCTGTGGAGGGTATTGAGACGTGTTGTGTTGACTGGTTAATGCTGTGGAGGGTATTGAGACGTGTTGTGTTGACTGGTTAATGAGTGTGGAGAGTATTGAGACGTGTTGTGTTGACTGGTTAATGCTGTTGAGGGTATAGAGAGGTGTTGTGTTGACTGGTTAATGCTGTGGAGGGTATTGAGACGTGTTGTGTTGACTGGTTAATGCTGTGGAGGGTATTGAGACGTGTTGTGTTGACTGGTTAATGAGTGTGGAGGGTATTGAGACGTGTTGTGTTGACTGGTTAATGCTGTGGAGGGTATTGAGACGTGTTGTGTTGACTGGTTAATGAGTGTGGAGGGTATTGAGACGTGTTGTGTTGACTGGTTAATGCTGTGGAGGGTATAGAGACGTGTTGTGTTGACTGGTTAATACTGTGGAGGGTATAGAGAGGTGTTGTGTTGACTGGTTAATACTGTGGAGGGTATAGAGAGGTGTTGTGTTGACTGGTTAATGCTGTGGAGGGTATAGAGACGTGTTGTGTTGACTGGTTAATGCTGTGGAGGGTATTGAGACGTGTTGTGTTGACTGGTTAATGAGTGTGGAGGGTATTGAGACGTGTTGTGTTGACTGGTTAATGCTGTGGAGGGTATTGAGACGTGTTGTGTTGACTGGTTAATGCTGTGGAGGGTATTGAGACGTGTTGTGTTGACTGGTTAATGCTGTGGAGGGTATTGAGACGTGTTGTGTTGACTGGTTAATGAGTGTGGAGAGTATTGAGACGTGTTGTGTTGACTGGTTAATGCTGTTGAGGGTATAGAGAGGTGTTGTGTTGACTGGTTAATGCTGTGGAGGGTATTGAGACGTGTTGTGTTGACTGGTTAATGCTGTGGAGGGTATTGAGACGTGTTGTGTTGACTGGTTAATGAGTGTGGAGGGTATTGAGACGTGTTGTGTTGACTGGTTAATGCTGTGGAGGGTATTGAGACGTGTTGTGTTGACTGGTTAATGAGTGTGGAGGGTATTGAGACGTGTTGTGTTGACTGGTTAATGCTGTGGAGGGTATAGAGACGTGTTGTGTTGACTGGTTAATGCTGTGGAGGGTATAGAGACGTCTTGACTGGTTAATGCTGTGGAGGATATAGAGACGTGTTGACTGGTTAATGCTCTGGAGGGTATAGAGACGTGTTTACTGGTTAATGCTCTGGAGGGTATAGAGACGTGTTGACTGGTTAATGCTCTGGAGGGTATAGAGACGTGTTGTGTTGACTGGTTAATACTGTGGAGGGTATAGAGAGGTGTTGTGTTGACTGGTTAATGCTGTGGAGGGTATAGAGACGTGTTGTGTTGACTGGTTAATACTGTGGAGGGTATAGAGAGGTGTTGTGTTGACTGGTTAATGCTGTGGAGGGTATAGAGACGTGTTTTGTTGACTGGTTAACGCTGTGGAGGGTATAGAGACATGTTGACTGGTTAATGCTCTGGAGGGTATAGAGACGTGTTGTGTTGACTGGTTAATGCTGTGGAGGGTATAGAGACGTGTTGACTGGTTAATGCTGTGGAGGGTATAGAGAGGTGTTGTGTTGACTGGTTAATACTCTGGAGGGTATAGAGATGTGTTGACTGGTTAATGCTGTGGAGGATATAGAGACGTGTTGTGTTGACTGGTTAATGCTGTGGAGGGTATTGAGACGTGTTGTGTTGACTGGTTAATGAGTGTGGAGGGTATTGAGACGTGTTGTGTTGACTGGTCAATCTGTGGAGGATATATAGACGTGTTGTGTTGACTGGTTAATGCTGTGGAGGGTATAGAGACGTGTTTTGTTGACTGGTTAATGCTGTGGAGGGTATAGAGGCTTGTTGACTGGTTAATGCTGTGGAGGGTATAGAGACGTGTTGACTGGTTAATGCTGTGGAGAGTATAGAGACGTGTTGTGTTGACTGGTTAATGCTGTGGAGGGTATTGAGACGTGTTGTGTTGACTGGTTAATGAGTGTGGAGGGTATTGAGACGTGTTGTGTTGACTGGTTAATGCTGTGGAGGGTATTGAGACGTGTTGTGTTGACTGGTTAATGCTGTGGAGGGTATTGAGACGTGTTGTGTTGACTGGTTAATGCTGTGGAGGGTATTGAGACGTGTTGTGTTGACTGGTTAATGAGTGTGGAGAGTATTGAGACGTGTTGTGTTGACTGGTTAATGCTGTTGAGGGTATAGAGAGGTGTTGTGTTGACTGGTTAATGCTGTGGAGGGTATTGAGACGTGTTGTGTTGACTGGTTAATGCTGTGGAGGGTATAGAGAGGTGTTGTGTTGACTGGTTAATGCTGTGGAGGGTATAGAGACGTGTTTTGTTGACTGGTTAACGCTGTGGAGGGTATAGAGACATGTTGACTGGTTAATGCTCTGGAGGGTATAGAGACGTGTTGTGTTGACTGGTTAATGCTGTGGAGGGTATAGAGACGTGTTGACTGGTTAATGCTGTGGAGGGTATAGAGAGGTGTTGTGTTGACTGGTTAATACTCTGGAGGGTATAGAGATGTGTTGACTGGTTAATGCTGTGGAGGATATAGAGACGTGTTGTGTTGACTGGTTAATGCTGTGGAGGGTATTGAGACGTGTTGTGTTGACTGGTTAATGAGTGTGGAGGGTATTGAGACGTGTTGTGTTGACTGGTCAATCTGTGGAGGATATATAGACGTGTTGTGTTGACTGGTTAATGCTGTGGAGGGTATAGAGACGTGTTTTGTTGACTGGTTAATGCTGTGGAGGGTATAGAGGCTTGTTGACTGGTTAATGCTGTGGAGGGTATAGAGACGTGTTGACTGGTTAATGCTGTGGAGAGTATAGAGACGTGTTGTGTTGACTGGTTAATGCTGTGGAGGGTATTGAGACGTGTTGTGTTGACTGGTTAATGAGTGTGGAGGGTATTGAGACGTGTTGTGTTGACTGGTTAATGCTGTGGAGGGTATTGAGACGTGTTGTGTTGACTGGTTAATGCTGTGGAGGGTATAGAGACGTCTTGACTGGTTAATGCTGTGGAGGATATAGAGACGTGTTGACTGGTTAATGCTCTGGAGGGTATAGAGACGTGTTTACTGGTTAATGCTCTGGAGGGTATAGAGACGTGTTGTGTTGACTGGTTAATACTGTGGAGGGTATAGAGAGGTGTTGTGTTGACTGGTTAATACTGTGGAGGGTATAGAGAGGTGTTGTGTTGACTGGTTAATGCTGTGGAGGGTATAGAGACGTGTTGTGTTGACTGGTTAATGCTGTGGAGGGTATAGAGACGTGTTGTGTTGACTGGTTAATACTGTGGAGGGTATAGAGAGGTGTTGTGTTGACTGGTTAATGCTGTGGAGGGTATTGAGACGTGTTGTGTTGACTGGTTAATGCTGTGGAGGGTATTGAGACGTGTTGTGTTGACTGGTTAATGCTGTGGAGGGTATTGAGACGTGTTGTGTTGACTGGTTAATGAGTGTGGAGAGTATTGAGACGTGTTGTGTTGACTGGTTAATGCTGTTGAGGGTATAGAGAGGTGTTGTGTTGACTGGTTAATGCTGTGGAGGGTATTGAGACGTGTTGTGTTGACTGGTTAATGCTGTGGAGGGTATTGAGACGTGTTGTGTTGACTGGTTAATGAGTGTGGAGGGTATTGAGACGTGTTGTGTTGACTGGTTAATGCTGTGGAGGGTATTGAGACGTGTTGTGTTGACTGGTTAATGAGTGTGGAGGGTATTGAGACGTGTTGTGTTGACTGGTTAATGCTGTGGAGGGTATAGAGACGTGTTGTGTTGACTGGTTAATGCTGTGGAGGGTATAGAGACGTCTTGACTGGTTAATGCTGTGGAGGATATAGAGACGTGTTGACTGGTTAATGCTCTGGAGGGTATAGAGACGTGTTTACTGGTTAATGCTCTGGAGGGTATAGAGACGTGTTGACTGGTTAATGCTCTGGAGGGTATAGAGACGTGTTGTGTTGACTGGTTAATACTGTGGAGGGTATAGAGAGGTGTTGTGTTGACTGGTTAATGCTGTGGAGGGTATAGAGACGTGTTGTGTTGACTGGTTAATACTGTGGAGGGTATAGAGAGGTGTTGTGTTGACTGGTTAATGCTGTGGAGGGTATAGAGACGTGTTTTGTTGACTGGTTAACGCTGTGGAGGGTATAGAGACATGTTGACTGGTTAATGCTCTGGAGGGTATAGAGACGTGTTGTGTTGACTGGTTAATGCTGTGGAGGGTATAGAGACGTGTTGACTGGTTAATGCTGTGGAGGGTATAGAGAGGTGTTGTGTTGACTGGTTAATACTCTGGAGGGTATAGAGATGTGTTGACTGGTTAATGCTGTGGAGGATATAGAGACGTGTTGTGTTGACTGGTTAATGCTGTGGAGGGTATTGAGACGTGTTGTGTTGACTGGTTAATGAGTGTGGAGGGTATTGAGACGTGTTGTGTTGACTGGTCAATCTGTGGAGGATATATAGACGTGTTGTGTTGACTGGTTAATGCTGTGGAGGGTATAGAGACGTGTTTTGTTGACTGGTTAATGCTGTGGAGGGTATAGAGGCTTGTTGACTGGTTAATGCTGTGGAGGGTATAGAGACGTGTTGACTGGTTAATGCTGTGGAGAGTATAGAGACGTGTTGTGTTGACTGGTTAATGCTGTGGAGGGTATTGAGACGTGTTGTGTTGACTGGTTAATGAGTGTGGAGGGTATTGAGACGTGTTGTGTTGACTGGTTAATGCTGTGGAGGGTATTGAGACGTGTTGTGTTGACTGGTTAATGCTGTGGAGGGTATTGAGACGTGTTGTGTTGACTGGTTAATGCTGTGGAGGGTATTGAGACGTGTTGTGTTGACTGGTTAATGAGTGTGGAGAGTATTGAGACGTGTTGTGTTGACTGGTTAATGCTGTTGAGGGTATAGAGAGGTGTTGTGTTGACTGGTTAATGCTGTGGAGGGTATTGAGACGTGTTGTGTTGACTGGTTAATGCTGTGGAGGGTATAGAGAGGTGTTGTGTTGACTGGTTAATGCTGTGGAGGGTATAGAGACGTGTTTTGTTGACTGGTTAACGCTGTGGAGGGTATAGAGACATGTTGACTGGTTAATGCTCTGGAGGGTATAGAGACGTGTTGTGTTGACTGGTTAATGCTGTGGAGGGTATAGAGACGTGTTGACTGGTTAATGCTGTGGAGGGTATAGAGAGGTGTTGTGTTGACTGGTTAATACTCTGGAGGGTATAGAGATGTGTTGACTGGTTAATGCTGTGGAGGATATAGAGACGTGTTGTGTTGACTGGTTAATGCTGTGGAGGGTATTGAGACGTGTTGTGTTGACTGGTTAATGAGTGTGGAGGGTATTGAGACGTGTTGTGTTGACTGGTCAATCTGTGGAGGATATATAGACGTGTTGTGTTGACTGGTTAATGCTGTGGAGGGTATAGAGACGTGTTTTGTTGACTGGTTAATGCTGTGGAGGGTATAGAGGCTTGTTGACTGGTTAATGCTGTGGAGGGTATAGAGACGTGTTGACTGGTTAATGCTGTGGAGAGTATAGAGACGTGTTGTGTTGACTGGTTAATGCTGTGGAGGGTATTGAGACGTGTTGTGTTGACTGGTTAATGAGTGTGGAGGGTATTGAGACGTGTTGTGTTGACTGGTTAATGCTGTGGAGGGTATTGAGACGTGTTGTGTTGACTGGTTAATGCTGTGGAGGGTATAGAGACGTCTTGACTGGTTAATGCTGTGGAGGATATAGAGACGTGTTGACTGGTTAATGCTCTGGAGGGTATAGAGACGTGTTTACTGGTTAATGCTCTGGAGGGTATAGAGACGTGTTGTGTTGACTGGTTAATACTGTGGAGGGTATAGAGAGGTGTTGTGTTGACTGGTTAATACTGTGGAGGGTATAGAGAGGTGTTGTGTTGACTGGTTAATGCTGTGGAGGGTATAGAGACGTGTTGTGTTGACTGGTTAATGCTGTGGAGGGTATTGAGACGTGTTGTGTTGACTGGTTAATGAGTGTGGAGGGTATTGAGACGTGTTGTGTTGACTGGTTAATGCTGTGGAGGGTATTGAGACGTGTTGTGTTGACTGGTTAATGCTGTGGAGGGTATTGAGACGTGTTGTGTTGACTGGTTAATGCTGTGGAGGGTATTGAGACGTGTTGTGTTGACTGGTTAATGAGTGTGGAGAGTATTGAGACGTGTTGTGTTGACTGGTTAATGCTGTTGAGGGTATAGAGAGGTGTTGTGTTGACTGGTTAATGCTGTGGAGGGTATTGAGACGTGTTGTGTTGACTGGTTAATGCTGTGGAGGGTATTGAGACGTGTTGTGTTGACTGGTTAATGAGTGTGGAGGGTATTGAGACGTGTTGTGTTGACTGGTTAATGCTGTGGAGGGTATTGAGACGTGTTGTGTTGACTGGTTAATGAGTGTGGAGGGTATTGAGACGTGTTGTGTTGACTGGTTAATGCTGTGGAGGGTATAGAGACGTGTTGTGTTGACTGGTTAATGCTGTGGAGGGTATAGAGACGTCTTGACTGGTTAATGCTGTGGAGGATATAGAGACGTGTTGACTGGTTAATGCTCTGGAGGGTATAGAGACGTGTTTACTGGTTAATGCTCTGGAGGGTATAGAGACGTGTTGACTGGTTAATGCTCTGGAGGGTATAGAGACGTGTTGTGTTGACTGGTCAATCTGTGGAGGGTATAGAGACGTGTTGTGTTGACTGGTTAATACTGTGGAGGGTATAGAGAGGTGTTGTGTTGACTGGTTAATGCTGTGGAGGGTATAGAGACGTGTTTTGTTGACTGGTTAACGCTGTGGAGGGTATAGAGACATGTTGACTGGTTAATGCTCTGGAGGGTATAGAGACGTGTTGTGTTGACTGGTTAATGCTGTGGAGGGTATAGAGACGTGTTGACTGGTTAATGCTGTGGAGGGTATAGAGAGGTGTTGTGTTGACTGGTTAATACTCTGGAGGGTATAGAGATGTGTTGACTGGTTAATGCTGTGGAGGATATAGAGACGTGTTGTGTTGACTGGTTAATGCTGTGGAGGGTATTGAGACGTGTTTTGTTGACTGGTTAATGAGTGTGGAGGGTATTGAGACGTGTTGTGTTGACTGGTCAATCTGTGGAGGATATATAGACGTGTTGTGTTGACTGGTTAATGCTGTGGAGGGTATAGAGACGTGTTTTGTTGACTGGTTAATGCTGTGGAGGGTATAGAGGCTTGTTGACTGGTTAATGCTGTGGAGGGTATAGAGACGTGTTGACTGGTTAATGCTGTGGAGAGTATAGAGACGTGTTGTGTTGACTGGTTAATGCTGTGGAGGGTATTGAGACGTGTTGTGTTGACTGGTTAATGAGTGTGGAGGGTATTGAGACGTGTTGTGTTGACTGGTTAATGCTGTGGAGGGTATTGAGACGTGTTGTGTTGACTGGTTAATGCTGTGGAGGGTATTGAGACGTGTTGTGTTGACTGGTTAATGCTGTGGAGGGTATTGAGACGTGTTGTGTTGACTGGTTAATGAGTGTGGAGAGTATTGAGACGTGTTGTGTTGACTGGTTAATGCTGTTGAGGGTATAGAGAGGTGTTGTGTTGACTGGTTAATGCTGTGGAGGGTATTGAGACGTGTTGTGTTGACTGGTTAATGCTGTGGAGGGTATAGAGAGGTGTTGTGTTGACTGGTTAATGCTGTGGAGGGTATAGAGACGTGTTTTGTTGACTGGTTAACGCTGTGGAGGGTATAGAGACATGTTGACTGGTTAATGCTCTGGAGGGTATAGAGACGTGTTGTGTTGACTGGTTAATGCTGTGGAGGGTATAGAGACGTGTTGACTGGTTAATGCTGTGGAGGGTATAGAGAGGTGTTGTGTTGACTGGTTAATACTCTGGAGGGTATAGAGATGTGTTGACTGGTTAATGCTGTGGAGGATATAGAGACGTGTTGTGTTGACTGGTTAATGCTGTGGAGGGTATTGAGACGTGTTGTGTTTACTGGTTAATGAGTGTGGAGGGTATTGAGACGTGTTGTGTTGACTGGTCAATCTGTGGAGGATATATAGACGTGTTGTGTTGACTGGTTAATGCTGTGGAGGGTATAGAGACGTGTTTTGTTGACTGGTTAATGCTGTGGAGGGTATAGAGGCTTGTTGACTGGTTAATGCTGTGGAGGGTATAGAGACGTGTTGACTGGTTAATGCTGTGGAGAGTATAGAGACGTGTTGTGTTGACTGGTTAATGCTGTGGAGGGTATTGAGACGTGTTGTGTTGACTGGTTAATGAGTGTGGAGGGTATTGAGACGTGTTGTGTTGACTGGTTAATGCTGTGGAGGGTATTGAGACGTGTTGTGTTGACTGGTTAATGCTGTGGAGGGTATAGAGACGTCTTGACTGGTTAATGCTGTGGAGGATATAGAGACGTGTTGACTGGTTAATGCTCTGGAGGGTATAGAGACGTGTTTACTGGTTAATGCTCTGGAGGGTATAGAGACGTGTTGTGTTGACTGGTTAATACTGTGGAGGGTATAGAGAGGTGTTGTGATTACTGGTTAATACTGTGGAGGGTATAGAGAGGTGTTGTGTTGACTGGTTAATGCTGTGGAGGGTATAGAGACGTGTTGTGTTGACTGGTTAATGCTGTGGAGGGTATTGAGACGTGTTGTGTTGACTGGTTAATGAGTGTGGAGGGTATTGAGACGTGTTGTGTTGACTGGTTAATGCTGTGGAGGGTATTGAGACGTGTTGTGTTGACTGGTTAATGCTGTGGAGGGTATTGAGACGTGTTGTGTTGACTGGTTAATGCTGTGGAGGGTATTGAGACGTGTTGTGTTGACTGGTTAATGCTGTGGAGGGTATAGAGACGTGTTTTGTTGACTGGTTAATGCTGTGGAGGGTATAGAGACGTGTTGACTGGTTAATGCTGTGGAGGGTATAGAGAGGTGTTGTGTTGACTGGTTAATACTCTGGAGGGTATAGAGATGTGTTGACTGGTTAATGCTGTGGAGGATATAGAGACGTGTTGTGTTGACTGGTTAATGCTGTGGAGGGTATTGAGACGTGTTTTGTTGACTGGTTAATGAGTGTGGAGGGTATTGAGACGTGTTGTGTTGACTGGTCAATCTGTGGAGGATATATAGACGTATTGTGTTGACTGGTTAATGCTGTGGAGGGTATAGAGACGTGTTTTGTTGACTGGTTAATGCTGTGGAGGGTATAGAGGCTTGTTGACTGGTTAATGCTGTGGAGGGTATAGAGACGTGTTGACTGGTTAATGCTGTGGAGAGTATAGAGACGTGTTGTGTTGACTGGTTAATGCTGTGGAGGGTATTGAGACGTGTTGTGTTGACTGGTTAATGAGTGTGGAGGGTATTGAGACGTGTTGTGTTGACTGGTTAATGCTGTGGAGGGTATTGAGACGTGTTGTGTTGACTGGTTAATGCTGTGGAGGGTATTGAGACGTGTTGTGTTGACTGGTTAATGCTGTGGAGGGTATTGAGACGTGTTGTGTTGACTGGTTAATGAGTGTGGAGAGTATTGAGACGTGTTGTGTTGACTGGTTAATGCTGTTGAGGGTATAGAGAGGTGTTGTGTTGACTGGTTAATGCTGTGGAGGGTATTGAGACGTGTTGTGTTGACTGGTTAATGCTGTGGAGGGTATTGAGACGTGTTGTGTTGACTGGTTAATGAGTGTGGAGGGTATTGAGACGTGTTGTGTTGACTGGTTAATGCTGTGGAGGGTATTGAGACGTGTTGTGTTGACTGGTTAATGAGTGTGGAGGGTATTGAGACGTGTTGTGTTGACTGGTTAATGCTGTGGAGGGTATAGAGACGTGTTGTGTTGACTGGTTAATGCTGTGGAGGGTATAGAGACGTCTTGACTGGTTAATGCTGTGGAGGATATAGAGACGTGTTGACTGGTTAATGCTCTGGAGGGTATAGAGACGTGTTTACTGGTTAATGCTCTGGAGGGTATAGAGACGTGTTGACTGGTTAATGCTCTGGAGGGTATAGAGACGTGTTGTGTTGACTGGTCAATCTGTGGAGGGTATAGAGACGTGTTGTGTTGACTGGTTAATACTGTGGAGGGTATAGAGAGGTGTTGTGTTGACTGGTTAATGCTGTGGAGGGTATAGAGACGTGTTTTGTTGACTGGTTAACGCTGTGGAGGGTATAGAGACATGTTGACTGGTTAATGCTCTGGAGGGTATAGAGACGTGTTGTGTTGACTGGTTAATGCTGTGGAGGGTATTGAGACGTGTTGTGTTGACTGGTTAATGAGTGTGGAGAGTATTGAGACGTGTTGTGTTGACTGGTTAATGCTGTTGAGGGTATAGAGAGGTGTTGTGTTGACTGGTTAATGCTGTGGAGGGTATTGAGACGTGTTGTGTTGACTGGTTAATGCTGTGAAGGGTATTGAGACGTGTTGTGTTGACTGGTTAATGAGTGTGGAGGGTATTGAGACGTGTTGTGTTGACTGGTTAATGCTGTGGAGGGTATTGAGACGTGTTGTGTTGACTGGTTAATGAGTGTGGAGGGTATTGAGACGTGTTGTGTTGACTGGTTAATGCTGTGGAGGGTATAGAGACGTGTTGTGTTGACTGGTTAATACTGTGGAGGGTATAGAGAGGTGTTGTGTTGACTGGTTAATACTGTGGAGGGTATAGAGAGGTGTTGTGTTGACTGGTTAATGCTGTGGAGGGTATAGAGACGTGTTGTGTTGACTGGTTAATGCTGTGGAGGGTATTGAGACGTGTTGTGTTGACTGGTTAATGAGTGTGGAGGGTATTGAGACGTGTTGTGTTGACTGGTTAATGCTGTGGAGGGTATTGAGACGTGTTGTGTTGACTGGTTAATGAGTGTGGAGGGTATTGAGACGTGTTGTGTTGACTGGTTAATGCTGTGGAGGGTATAGAGACGTCTTGACTGGTTAATGCTGTGGAGGATATAGAGACGTGTTGACTGGTTAATGCTCTGGAGGGTATAGAGACGTGTTGTGTTGACTGGTCAATCTGTGGAGGGTATAGAGACGTGTTTACTGGTTAATGCTCTGGAGGGTATAGAGACGTGTTGTGTTGACTGGTCAATCTGTGGAGGGTATAGAGACGTGTTGTGTTGACTGGTTAATACTGTGGAGGGTATAGAGAGGTGTTGTGTTGACTGGTTAATGCTGTGGAGGGTATAGAGACGTGTTTTGTTGACTGGTTAACGCTGTGGAGGGTATAGAGACATGTTGACTGGTTAATGCTCTGGAGGGTATAGAGACGTGTTGTGTTGACTGGTTAATGCTGTGGAGGGTATTGAGACGTGTTGTGTTGACTGGTTAATGAGTGTGGAGAGTATTGAGACGTGTTGTGTTGACTGGTTAATGCTGTTGAGGGTATAGAGAGGTGTTGTGTTGACTGGTTAATGCTGTGGAGGGTATTGAGACGTGTTGTGTTGACTGGTTAATGCTGTGGAGGGTATTGAGACGTGTTGTGTTGACTGGTTAATGAGTGTGGAGGGTATTGAGACGTGTTGTGTTGACTGGTTAATGCTGTGGAGGGTATTGAGACGTGTTGTGTTGACTGGTTAATGAGTGTGGAGGGTATTGAGACGTGTTGTGTTGACTGGTTAATGCTGTGGAGGGTATAGAGACGTGTTGTGTTGACTGGTTAATACTGTGGAGGGTATAGAGAGGTGTTGTGTTGACTGGTTAATACTGTGGAGGGTATAGAGAGGTGTTGTGTTGACTGGTTAATGCTGTGGAGGGTATAGAGACGTGTTGTGTTGACTGGTTAATGCTGTGGAGGGTATTGAGACGTGTTGTGTTGACTGGTTAATGAGTGTGGAGGGTATTGAGACGTGTTGTGTTGACTGGTTAATGCTGTGGAGGGTATTGAGACGTGTTGTGTTGACTGGTTAATGCTGTGGAGGGTATTGAGACGTGTTGTGTTGACTGGTTAATGCTGTGGAGGGTATTGAGACGTGTTGTGTTGACTGGTTAATGAGTGTGGAGAGTATTGAGACGTGTTGTGTTGACTGGTTAATGCTGTTGAGGGTATAGAGAGGTGTTGTGTTGACTGGTTAATGCTGTGGAGGGTATTGAGACGTGTTGTGTTGACTGGTTAATGCTGTGGAGGGTATTGAGACGTGTTGTGTTGACTGGTTAATGAGTGTGGAGGGTATTGAGACGTGTTGTGTTGACTGGTTAATGCTGTGGAGGGTATTGAGACGTGTTGTGTTGACTGGTTAATGAGTGTGGAGGGTATTGAGACGTGTTGTGTTGACTGGTTAATGCTGTGGAGGGTATAGAGACGTGTTGTGTTGACTGGTTAATGCTGTGGAGGGTATAGAGACGTCTTGACTGGTTAATGCTGTGGAGGATATAGAGACGTGTTGACTGGTTAATGCTCTGGAGGGTATAGAGACGTGTTTACTGGTTAATGCTCTGGAGGGTATAGAGACGTGTTGACTGGTTAATGCTCTGGAGGGTATAGAGACGTGTTGTGTTGACTGGTCAATCTGTGGAGGGTATAGAGACGTGTTGTGTTGACTGGTTAATACTGTGGAGGGTATAGAGAGGTGTTGTGTTGACTGGTTAATGCTGTGGAGGGTATAGAGACGTGTTTTGTTGACTGGTTAACGCTGTGGAGGGTATAGAGACATGTTGACTGGTTAATGCTCTGGAGGGTATAGAGACGTGTTGTGTTGACTGGTTAATGCTGTGGAGGGTATAGAGACGTGTTGTGTTGACTGGTTAATGCTGTCGAGGGTATAGAGGCTTGTTGACTGGTTAATGAGTGTGGAGGGTATTGAGACGTGTTGTGTTGACTGGTCAATCTGTGGAGGATATATAGACGTGTTGTGTTGACTGGTTAATGCTGTGGAGGGTATAGAGACGTGTTTTGTTGACTGGTTAATGCTGTGGAGGGTATAGAGACGTGTTGACTGGTTAATGCTGTGGAGAGTATAGAGACGTGTTGTGTTGACTGGTTAATGCTGTGGAGGATATAGAGATGTGTTGTGTTGACTGGTTAATGCTGTGGAGGGTATAGAGACGTGTTGTGTTGACTGGTTAATGCTGTCGAGGGTATAGAGGCTTGTTGACTGGTTAATGCTGTGGAGAGTATAGAGACGTGTTGTGTTGACTGGTTAATGCTCTGGAGGGTATAGAGAAGTGTTGTGTTGACTGGTTAATTCTGTGGAGGATATAGAGACGTGTTGTGTTGACTGGTTAATGCTGTGGAGGGTATTGAGACGTGTTGTGTTGACTGGTTAATGCTGTGGAGGATATAGAGACGTGTTGTGTTGACTGGTTAATGCTGTGGAGGGTATTGAGACGTGTTGTGTTGACTGGTTAATGAGTGTGGAGGGTATTGAGACGTGTTGTGTTGACTGGTTAATGCTGTTGAGGGTATTGAGACGTGTTGTGTTGACTGGTTAATGCTGTGGAGGATATAGAGACGTGTTGTGTTGACTGGTTAATGCTGTGGAGGGTATTGAGACGTGTTGTGTTGACTGGTTAATGAGTGTGGAGGGTATTGAGACGTGTTGTGTTGACTGGTTAATGCTCTGGAGGGTATAGAGAAGTGTTGTGTTGACTGGTTAATTCTGTGGAGGATATAGAGACGTGTTGTGTTGACTGGTTAATGCTGTGGAGGGTATTGAGACGTGTTGTGTTGACTGGTTAATGCTGTGGAGGATATAGAGACGTGTTGTGTTGACTGGTTAATGCTGTGGAGGGTATTGAGACGTGTTGTGTTGACTGGTTAATGAGTGTGGAGGGTATTGAGACGTGTTGTGTTGACTGGTTAATGCTGTTGAGGGTATTGAGACGTGTTGTGTTGACTGGTTAATGAGTGTGGAGGGTATTGAGACGTGTTGTGTTGACTGGTTAATGCTCTGGAGGGTATAGAGACGTGTTGTGTTGACTGGTTAATGCTGTGGAGGGTATAGAGACGTGTTGACTGGTTAATGCTGTGGAGGGTATAGAGACGTGTTGTGTTGACTGCTTAATGCTGTTGAGGGTATAGAGAGGTGTTGTGTTGACTGGTTAATACTCTGGAGGGTATAGAGATGTGTTGACTGGTTAATGCTGTCGAGGATATAGAGACGTGTTGTGTTGACTGGTTAATGCTGTGGAGGGTATTGAGACGTGTTGTGTTGACTGGTTAATGAGTGTGGAGGGTATTGAGACGTGTTGTGTTGACTGGTTAATGCTGTGGAGGGTATTGAGACGTGTTGTGTTGACTGGTTAATGCTGTGGAGGGTATTGAGACGTGTTGTGTTGACTGGTTAATGCTGTGGAGGGTATTGAGACGTGTTGTGTTGACTGGTTAATGAGTGTGGAGAGTATTGAGACGTGTTGTGTTGACTGGTTAATGCTGTTGAGGGTATAGAGAGGTGTTGTGTTGACTGGTTAATGCTGTGGAGGGTATTGAGACGTGTTGTGTTGACTGGTTAATGCTGTGGAGGGTATAGAGAGGTGTTGTGTTGACTGGTTAATGCTGTGGAGGGTATAGAGACGTGTTTTGTTGACTGGTTAACGCTGTGGAGGGTATAGAGACATGTTGACTGGTTAATGCTCTGGAGGGTATAGAGACGTGTTGTGTTGACTGGTTAATGCTGTGGAGGGTATAGAGACGTGTTGACTGGTTAATGCTGTGGAGGGTATAGAGAGGTGTTGTGTTGACTGGTTAATACTCTGGAGGGTATAGAGATGTGTTGACTGGTTAATGCTGTGGAGGATATAGAGACGTGTTGTGTTGACTGGTTAATGCTGTGGAGGGTATTGAGACGTGTTGTGTTGACTGGTTAATGAGTGTGGAGGGTATTGAGACGTGTTGTGTTGACTGGTTAATGCTGTGGAGGATATATAGACGTGTTGTGTTGACTGGTTAATGCTGTGGAGGGTATAGAGACGTGTTTTGTTGACTGGTTAATGCTGTGGAGGGTATAGAGGCTTGTTGACTGGTTAATGCTGTGGAGGGTATAGAGACGTGTTGACTGGTTAATGCTGTGGAGAGTATAGAGACGTGTTGTGTTGACTGGTCAATCTGTGGAGGGTATAGAGACGTGTTGTGTTGACTGGTTAATACTGTGGAGGGTATAGAGAGGTGTTGTGTTGACTGGTTAATACTGTGGAGGGTATAGAGAGGTGTTGTGTTGACTGGTTAATGCTCTGGAGGGTATAGAGACGTGTTGTGTTGACTGGTTAATGCTGTGGAGGGTATAGAGACGTGTTGACTGGTTAATGCTGTGGAGGGTATAGAGACGTGTTGTGTTGACTGGTTAATGCTGTTGAGGGTATAGAGAGGTGTTGTGTTGACTGGTTAATACTCTGGAGGGTATAGAGATGTGTTGACTGGTTGATGCTGTCGAGGATATAGAGACGTGTTGTGTTGACTGGTTAATGCTGTGGAGGGTATTGAGACGTGTTGTGTTGACTGGTTAATGAGTGTGGAGGGTATTGAGACGTGTTGTGTTGACTGGTCAATCTGTGGAGGATATATAGACGTGTTGTGTTGACTGGTTAATGCTGTGGAGGGTATAGAGACGTGTTTTGTTGACTGGTTAATGCTGTGGAGGGTATAGAGACGTGTTGACTGGTTAATGCTGTGGAGAGTATAGAGACGTGTTGTGTTGACTGGTTAATGCTGTGGAGGATATAGAGATGTGTTGTGTTGACTGGTTAATGCTGTGGAGGGTATAGAGACGTGTTGTGTTGACTGGTTAATGCTGTCGAGGGTATAGAGGCTTGTTGACTGGTTAATGCTGTGGAGAGTATAGAGACGTGTTGTGTTGACTGGTTAATGCTCTGGAGGGTATAGAGAAGTGTTGTGTTGACTGGTTAATTCTGTGGAGGATATAGAGACGTGTTGTGTTGACTGGTTAATGCTGTGGAGGGTATTGAGACGTGTTGTGTTGACTGGTTAATGCTGTGGAGGATATAGAGACGTGTTGTGTTGACTGGTTAATGCTGTGGAGGATATAGAGATGTGTTGTGTTGACTGGTTAATGCTGTGGAGGGTATAGAGACGTGTTGTGTTGACTGGTTAATGCTGTCGAGGGTATAGAGGCTTGTTGACTGGTTAATGAGTGTGGAGGGTATTGAGACGTGTTGTGTTGACTGGTCAATCTGTGGAGGATATATAGACGTGTTGTGTTGACTGGTTAATGCTGTGGAAGGTATAGAGACGTGTTTTGTTGACTGGTTAATGCTGTGGAGGGTATAGAGACGTGTTGACTGGTTAATGCTGTGGAGAGTATAGAGACGTGTTGTGTTGACTGGTTAATGCTGTGGAGGATATAGAGATGTGTTGTGTTGACTGGTTAATGCTGTGGAGGGTATAGAGACGTGTTGTGTTGACTGGTTAATGCTGTCGAGGGTATAGAGGCTTGTTGACTGGTTAATGCTGTGGAGAGTATAGAGACGTGTTGTGTTGACTGGTTAATGCTCTGGAGGGTATAGAGAAGTGTTGTGTTGACTGGTTAATTCTGTGGAGGATATAGAGACGTGTTGTGTTGACTGGTTAATGCTGTGGAGGATATAGAGACGTGTTGTGTTGACTGGTTAATGCTGTGGAGGGTATTGAGACGTGTTGTGTTGACTGGTTAATGAGTGTGGAGGGTATTGAGACGTGTTGTGTTGACTGGTTAATGCTGTTGAGGGTATTGAGACGTGTTGTGTTGACTGGTTAATGCTGTGGAGGATATAGAGACGTGTTGTGTTGACTGGTTAATGCTGTGGAGGGTATTGAGACGTGTTGTGTTGACTGGTTAATGAGTGTGGAGGGTATTGAGACGTGTTGTGTTGACTGGTTAATGCTCTGGAGGGTATAGAGACGTGTTGTGTTGACTGGTTAATGCTGTGGAGGGTATAGAGACGTGTTGACTGGTTAATGCTGTGGAGGGTATAGAGACGTGTTGTGTTGACTGCTTAATGCTGTTGAGGGTATAGAGAGGTGTTGTGTTGACTGGTTAATACTCTGGAGGGTATAGAGATGTGTTGACTGGTTAATGCTGTCGAGGATATAGAGACGTGTTGTGTTGACTGGTTAATGCTGTGGAGGGTATTGAGACGTGTTGTGTTGACTGGTTAATGCTGTGGAGGGTATAGAGACGTGTTGTGTTGACTGGTTAATGCTGTCGAGGGTATAGAGGCTTGTTGACTGGTTAATGCTGTGGAGAGTATAGAGACGTGTTGTGTTGACTGGTTAATGCTCTGGAGGGTATAGAGAAGTGTTGTGTTGACTGGTTAATTCTGTGGAGGATATAGAGACGTGTTGTGTTGACTGGTTAATGCTGTGGAGGGTATTGAGACGTGTTGACTGGTTAATGCTGTGGAGGATATAGAGACGTGTTGTGTTGACTGGTTAATGCTGTGGAGGATATAGAGATGTGTTGTGTTGACTGGTTAATGCTGTGGAGGGTATAGAGACGTGTTGTGTTGACTGGTTAATGCTGTCGAGGGTATAGAGGCTTGTTGACTGGTTAATGCTGTGGAGAGTATAGAGAGTGTTGTGTTGACTGGTTAATGCTCTGGAGGGTATAGAGAAGTGTTGTGTTGACTGGTTAATTCTGTGGAGGATATAGAGACGTGTTGTGTTGACTGGTTAATGCTGTGGAGGGTATTGAGACGTGTTGTGTTGACTGGTTAATGCTGTGGAGGATATAGAGACGTGTTGTGTTGACTGGTTAATGCTGTGGAGGGTATTGAGACGTGTTGTGTTGACTGGTTAATGAGTGTGGAGGGTATTGAGACGTGTTGTGTTGACTGGTTAATGCTGTTGAGGGTATTGAGACGTGTTGTGTTGACTGGTTAATGCTGTGGAGGATATAGAGACGTGTTGTGTTGACTGGTTAATGCTGTGGAGGGTATTGAGACGTGTTGTGTTGACTGGTTAATGAGTGTGGAGGGTATTGAGACGTGTTGTGTTGACTGGTTAATGCTCTGGAGGGTATAGAGACGTGTTGTGTTGACTGGTTAATGCTGTGGAGGGTATAGAGACGTGTTGACTGGTTAATGCTGTGGAGGGTATAGAGACGTGTTGTGTTGACTGCTTAATGCTGTTGAGGGTATAGAGAGGTGTTGTGTTGACTGGTTAATACTCTGGAGGGTATAGAGATGTGTTGACTGGTTAATGCTGTCGAGGATATAGAGACGTGTTGTGTTGACTGGTTAATGCTGTGGAGGGTATTGAGACGTGTTGTGTTGACTGGTTAATGAGTGTGGAGGGTATTGAGACGTGTTGTGTTGACTGGTTAATGCTGTGGAGGGTATTGAGACGTGTTGTGTTGACTGGTTAATGCTGTGGAGGGTATTGAGACGTGTTGTGTTGACTGGTTAATGCTGTGGAGGGTATTGAGACGTGTTGTGTTGACTGGTTAATGAGTGTGGAGAGTATTGAGACGTGTTGTGTTGACTGGTTAATGCTGTGGAGGGTATAGAGAGGTGTTGTGTTGACTGGTTAATGCTGTGGAGGGTATAGAGACGTGTTTTGTTGACTGGTTAACGCTGTGGAGGGTATAGAGACATGTTGACTGGTTAATGCTCTGGAGGGTATAGAGACGTGTTGTGTTGACTGGTTAATGCTGTGGAGGGTATAGAGACGTGTTGTGTTGACTGGTTAATGCTGTGGAGGGTATAGAGACGTGTTGACTGGTTAATGCTGTGGAGGGTATAGAGACGTGTTGTGTTGACTGGTTAATGCTGTTGAGGGTATAGAGAGGTGTTGTGTTGACTGGTTAATACTCTGGAGGGTATAGAGATGTGTTGACTGGTTGATGCTGTCGAGGATATAGAGACGTGTTGTGTTGACTGGTTAATGCTGTGGAGGGTATAGAGACGTGTTGACTGGTTAATGCTGTGGAGGGTATAGAGACGTGTTGTGTTGACTGGTTAATGCTGTTGAGGGTATAGAGAGGTGTTGTGTTGACTGGTTAATACTCTGGAGGGTATAGAGATGTGTTGACTGGTTGATGCTGTCGAGGATATAGAGACGTGTTGTGTTGACTGGTTAATGCTGTGGAGGGTATTGAGACGTGTTGTGTTGACTGGTTAATGAGTGTGGAGGGTATTGAGACGTGTTGTGTTGACTGGTCAATCTGTGGAGGATATATAGACGTGTTGTGTTGACTGGTTAATGCTGTGGAGGGTATAGAGACGTGTTTTGTTGACTGGTTAATGCTGTGGAGGGTATAGAGACGTGTTGACTGGTTAATGCTGTGGAGAGTATAGAGACGTGTTGTGTTGACTGGTTAATGCTGTGGAGGATATAGAGATGTGTTGTGTTGACTGGTTAATGCTGTGGAGGGTATAGAGACGTGTTGTGTTGACTGGTTAATGCTGTCGAGGGTATAGAGGCTTGTTGACTGGTTAATGCTGTGGAGAGTATAGAGACGTGTTGTGTTGACTGGTTAATGCTCTGGAGGGTATAGAGAAGTGTTGTGTTGACTGGTTAATTCTGTGGAGGATATAGAGACGTGTTGTGTTGACTGGTTAATGCTGTGGAGGGTATTGAGACGTGTTGTGTTGACTGGTTAATGCTGTGGAGGATATAGAGACGTGTTGTGTTGACTGGTTAATGCTGTGGAGGGTATTGAGACGTGTTGTGTTGACTGGTTAATGCTGTTGAGGGTATTGAGACGTGTTGTGTTGACTGGTTAATGCTGTTGAGGGTATTGAGACGTGTTGTGTTGACTGGTTAATGCTGTGGAGGATATAGAGACATGTTGTGTTGACTGGTTAATGCTGTGGAGGGTATTGAGACGTGTTGTGTTGACTGGTTAATGAGTGTGGAGGGTATTGAGACGTGTTGTGTTGACTGGTTAATGCTGTGGAGGGTATAGAGACGTCTTGACTGGTTAATGCTGTGGAGGGTATAGAGACGTGTTTACTGGTTAATGTTCTGGAGGGTATAGAGACGTGTTGACTGGTTAATGCTCTGGAGGGTATAGAGACGTGTTGTGTTGACTGATCAATCTGTGGAGGGTATAGAGACGTGTTGTGTTGACTGGTTAATGCTGTGGAGGGTATAGAGACTTGTTGACTGGTTAATGCTGTGGAGGATATAGAGACGTGTTGTGTTGACTGGTTAATGCTGTGGAGGGTATAGAGACGTGTTTTGTTGACTGGTTAATGCTGTGGAGGGTATAGAGACTTGTTGACTGGTTAATGCTGTGGAGGGTATAGAGACGTGTTGTGTTGACTGGTTAATGCTGTGGAGGGTATAGAGACGTGTTGTGTTGACTGGTTAATGCTGTGGAGGGTATAGAGACGTGTTGACTGGTTAATGCTGTGGAGGGTATAGAGACGTGTTGTGTTGACTGGTTAATGCTGTTGAGGGTATAGAGAGGTGTTGTGTTGACTGGTTAATACTCTGGAGGGTATAGAGATGTGTTGACTGGTTGATGCTGTCGAGGATATAGAGACGTGTTGTGTTGACTGGTTAATGCTGTGGAGGGTATTGAGACGTGTTGTGTTGACTGGTTAATGAGTGTGGAGGGTATTGAGACGTGTTGTGTTGACTGGTCAATCTGTGGAGGATATATAGACGTGTTGTGTTGACTGGTTAATGCTGTGGAGGGTATAGAGACGTGTTTTGTTGACTGGTTAATGCTGTGGAGGGTATAGAGACGTGTTGACTGGTTAATGCTGTGGAGAGTATAGAGACGTGTTGTGTTGACTGGTTAATGCTGTGGAGGATATAGAGATGTGTTGTGTTGACTGGTTAATGCTGTGGAGGGTATAGAGACGTGTTGTGTTGACTGGTTAATGCTGTCGAGGGTATAGAGGCTTGTTGACTGGTTAATGCTGTGGAGAGTATAGAGACGTGTTGTGTTGACTGGTTAATGCTCTGGAGGGTATAGAGAAGTGTTGTGTTGACTGGTTAATTCTGTGGAGGATATAGAGACGTGTTGTGTTGACTGGTTAATGCTGTGGAGGGTATTGAGACGTGTTGTGTTGACTGGTTAATGCTGTGGAGGATATAGAGACGTGTTGTGTTGACTGGTTAATGCTGTGGAGGGTATTGAGACGTGTTGTGTTGACTGGTTAATGAGTGTGGAGGGTATTGAGACGTGTTGTGTTGACTGGTTAATGCTGTTGAGGGTATTGAGACGTGTTGTGTTGACTGGTTAATGCTGTGGAGGATATAGAGACGTGTTGTGTTGACTGGTTAATGCTGTGGAGGGTATTGAGACGTGTTGTGTTGACTGGTTAATGAGTGTGGAGGGTATTGAGACGTGTTGTGTTGACTGGTTAATGCTGTGGAGGATATAGAGACGTCTTGACTGGTTAATGCTGTGGAGGGTATAGAGACGTGTTTACTGGTTAATGTTCTGGAGGGTATAGAGACGTGTTGACTGGTTAATGCTCTGGAGGGTATAGAGACGTGTTGTGTTGACTGATCAATCTGTGGAGGGTATAGAGACGTGTTGTGTTGACTGGTTAATGCTGTGGAGGGTATAGAGACTTGTTGACTGGTTAATGCTGTGGAGGATATAGAGACGTGTTGTGTTGACTGGTTAATGCTGTGGAGGGTATAGAGACGTGTTTTGTTGACTGGTTAATGCTGTGGAGGGTATAGAGACTTGTTGACTGGTTAATGCTGTGGAGGGTATAGAGACGTGTTGACTGGTTAATGCTGTGGAGAGTATAGAGACGTGTTGTGTTGACTGGTTAATGCTGTGGAGGATATAGAGATGTGTTGTGTTGACTGGTTAATGCTGTGGAGGGTATAGAGACGTGTTTTGTTGACTGGTTAACGCTGTGGAGGGTATAGAGACATGTTGACTGGTTAATGCTCTGGAGGGTATAGAGACGTGTTGTGTTGACTGGTTAATGCTGTGGAGGGTATAGAGACGTGTTGACTGGTTAATGCTGTGGAGGGTATAGAGAGGTGTTGTGTTGACTGGTTAATACTCTGGAGGGTATAGAGATGTGTTGACTGGTTAATGCTGTGGAGGATATAGAGACGTGTTGTGTTGACTGGTTAATGCTGTGGAGGGTATTGAGACGTGTTGTGTTGACTGGTTAATGAGTGTGGAGGGTATTGAGACGTGTTGTGTTGACTGGTCAATCTGTGGAGGATATATAGACGTGTTGTGTTGACTGGTTAATGCTGTGGAGGGTATAGAGACGTGTTTTGTTGACTGGTTAATGCTGTGGAGGGTATAGAGGCTTGTTGACTGGTTAATGCTGTGGAGGGTATAGAGACGTGTTGACTGGTTAATGCTGTGGAGAGTATAGAGACGTGTTGTGTTGACTGGTCAATCTGTGGAGGGTATAGAGACATGTTGTGTTGACTGGTTAATACTGTGGAGGGTATAGAGAGGTGTTGTGTTGACTGGTTAATACTGTGGAGGGTATAGAGAGGTGTTGTGTTGACTGGTTAATGCTCTGGAGGGTATAGAGACGTGTTGTGTTGACTGGTTAATGCTGTGGAGGGTATAGAGACGTGTTGACTGGTTAATGCTGTGGAGGGTATAGAGACGTGTTGTGTTGACTGGTTAATGCTGTTGAGGGTATAGAGAGGTGTTGTGTTGACTGGTTAATACTCTGGAGGGTATAGAGATGTGTTGACTGGTTGATGCTGTCGAGGATATAGAGACGTGTTGTGTTGACTGGTTAATGCTGTGGAGGGTATTGAGACGTGTTGTGTTGACTGGTTAATGAGTGTGGAGGGTATTGAGACGTGTTGTGTTGACTGGTCAATCTGTGGAGGATATATAGACGTGTTGTGTTGACTGGTTAATGCTGTGGAGGGTATAGAGACGTGTTTTGTTGACTGGTTAATGCTGTGGAGGGTATAGAGACGTGTTGACTGGTTAATGCTGTGGAGAGTATAGAGACGTGTTGTGTTGACTGGTTAATGCTGTGGAGGATATAGAGATGTGTTGTGTTGACTGGTTAATGCTGTGGAGGGTATAGAGACGTGTTGTGTTGACTGGTTAATGCTGTCGAGGGTATAGAGGCTTGTTGACTGGTTAATGCTGTGGAGAGTATAGAGACGTGTTGTGTTGACTGGTTAATGCTCTGGAGGGTATAGAGAAGTGTTGTGTTGACTGGTTAATTCTGTGGAGGATATAGAGACGTGTTGTGTTGACTGGTTAATGCTGTGGAGGGTATTGAGACGTGTTGTGTTGACTGGTTAATGCTGTGGAGGATATAGAGACGTGTTGTGTTGACTGGTTAATGCTGTGGAGGGTATTGAGACGTGTTGTGTTGACTGGTTAATGAGTGTGGAGGGTATTGAGACGTGTTGTGTTGACTGGTTAATGCTGTTGAGGGTATTGAGACGTGTTGTGTTGACTGGTTAATGCTGTGGAGGATATAGAGACGTGTTGTGTTGACTGGTTAATGCTGTGGAGGGTATTGAGACGTGTTGTGTTGACTGGTTAATGAGTGTGGAGGGTATTGAGACGTGTTGTGTTGACTGGTTAATGCTGTGGAGGGTATAGAGACGTCTTGACTGGTTAATGCTGTGGAGGGTATAGAGACGTGTTTACTGGTTAATGTTCTGGAGGGTATAGAGACGTGTTGACTGGTTAATGCTCTGGAGGGTATAGAGACGTGTTGTGTTGACTGATCAATCTGTGGAGGGTATAGAGACGTGTTGTGTTGACTGGTTAATGCTGTGGAGGGTATAGAGACTTGTTGACTGGTTAATGCTGTGGAGGATATAGAGACGTGTTGTGTTGACTGGTTAATGCTGTGGAGGGTATAGAGACGTGTTTTGTTGACTGGTTAATGCTGTGGAGGGTATAGAGACTTGTTGACTGGTTAATGCTGTGGAGGGTATAGAGACGTGTTGTGTTGACTGGTTAATGCTGTGGAGGGTATAGAGACGTGTTGTGTTGACTGGTTAATGCTGTGGAGGGTATAGAGACGTGTTGACTGGTTAATGCTGTGGAGGGTATAGAGACGTGTTGTGTTGACTGGTTAATGCTGTTGAGGGTATAGAGAGGTGTTGTGTTGACTGGTTAATACTCTGGAGGGTATAGAGATGTGTTGACTGGTTGATGCTGTCGAGGATATAGAGACGTGTTGTGTTGACTGGTTAATGCTGTGGAGGGTATTGAGACGTGTTGTGTTGACTGGTTAATGAGTGTGGAGGGTATTGAGACGTGTTGTGTTGACTGGTCAATCTGTGGAGGATATATAGACGTGTTGTGTTGACTGGTTAATGCTGTGGAGGGTATAGAGACGTGTTTTGTTGACTGGTTAATGCTGTGGAGGGTATAGAGACGTGTTGACTGGTTAATGCTGTGGAGAGTATAGAGACGTGTTGTGTTGACTGGTTAATGCTGTGGAGGATATAGAGATGTGTTGTGTTGACTGGTTAATGCTGTGGAGGGTATAGAGACGTGTTGTGTTGACTGGTTAATGCTGTCGAGGGTATAGAGGCTTGTTGACTGGTTAATGCTGTGGAGAGTATAGAGACGTGTTGTGTTGACTGGTTAATGCTCTGGAGGGTATAGAGAAGTGTTGTGTTGACTGGTTAATTCTGTGGAGGATATAGAGACGTGTTGTGTTGACTGGTTAATGCTGTGGAGGGTATTGAGACGTGTTGTGTTGACTGGTTAATGCTGTGGAGGATATAGAGACGTGTTGTGTTGACTGGTTAATGCTGTGGAGGGTATTGAGACGTGTTGTGTTGACTGGTTAATGAGTGTGGAGGGTATTGAGACGTGTTGTGTTGACTGGTTAATGCTGTTGAGGGTATTGAGACGTGTTGTGTTGACTGGTTAATGCTGTGGAGGATATAGAGACGTGTTGTGTTGACTGGTTAATGCTGTGGAGGGTATTGAGACGTGTTGTGTTGACTGGTTAATGAGTGTGGAGGGTATTGAGACGTGTTGTGTTGACTGGTTAATGCTGTGGAGGGTATAGAGACGTCTTGACTGGTTAATGCTGTGGAGGGTATAGAGACGTGTTTACTGGTTAATGTTCTGGAGGGTATAGAGACGTGTTGACTGGTTAATGCTCTGGAGGGTATAGAGACGTGTTGTGTTGACTGATCAATCTGTGGAGGGTATAGAGACGTGTTGTGTTGACTGGTTAATGCTGTGGAGGGTATAGAGACTTGTTGACTGGTTAATGCTGTGGAGGATATAGAGACGTGTTGTGTTGACTGGTTAATGCTGTGGAGGGTATAGAGACGTGTTTTGTTGACTGGTTAATGCTGTGGAGGGTATAGAGACTTGTTGACTGGTTAATGCTGTGGAGGGTATAGAGACGTGTTGACTGGTTAATGCTGTGGAGAGTATAGAGACGTGTTGTGTTGACTGGTTAATGCTGTGGAGGATATAGAGATGTGTTGTGTTGACTGGTTAATGCTGTGGAGGGTATAGAGACGTGTTGTGTTGACTGGTTAATGCTGTGGAGGGTATAGAGGCTTGTTGACTGGTTAATGCTGTGGAGAGTATAGAGACGTGTTGTGTTGACTGGTTAATGCTCTGGAGGGTATAGAGACGTGTTGACTGGTTAATGCTGTGGAGAGTATAGAGACGTGTTGTGTTGACTGGTCAATCTTTGGAGGATATAGAGACGTGTTGTGTTGACTGGTTAATGCTGTGGAGGATATAGAGACGTGTTGTGTTGACTGGTTAATGCTGTTGAGGGTATTGAGACGTGTTGTGTTGACTGGTTAATGCTCTGGAGGGTATAGAGACGTGTTTACTGGTTAATGTTCTGGAGGGTATAGAGACGTGTTGACTGGTTAATGCTCTGGAGGGTATAGAGACGTGTTGTGTTGACTGATCAATCTGTGGAGGGTATAGAGACGTGTTGTGTTGACTGGTTAATACTGTGGAGGGTATAGAGACTTGTTGACTGGTTAATGCTCTGGAGGGTATAGAGACGTGTTGTGTTGACTGGTTAATGCTGTGGAGGGTATAGAGACTTGTTGTGTTGACTGGTTAATGCTGTGGAGGGTATAGAGACTTGTTGACTGGTTAATGCTGCGGAGGGTATAGAGACGTGTTGACTGGTTAATGCTCTGGAGGGTATAGAGACGTGTTGTGTTGACTGGTTAATGCTGTGGAGGGTATAGAGACTTGTTGTGTTGACTGGTTAATGCTGTGGAGGGTATAGAGACTTGTTGACTGGTTAATGCTGTGGAGGGTATAGAGACGTGTTGACTGGTTAATGCTGTGGAGGGTATAGAGACTTGTTGACTGGTTAATGCTGTGGAGGATATAGAGACGTGTTGTGTTGACTGGTTAATGCTGTGGAGGGTATAGAGACGTGTTTTGTTGACTGGTTAATGCTGTGGAGGGTATAGAGACTTGTTGACTGGTTAATGCTGTGGAGGGTATAGAGACGTGTTGTGTTGACTGGGTAATGAGTGTGGAGGTAATTGATTGGAGGCTGTAATTAGTAGATTGCTGTCCTTGATTAATCACAGTCCAGTAGAGCCAACATCATCACCTGTTGTTCATGTTATTCTGAGCGTGTGTGTTTGCTCTGGTGGGCAGACTAGCTCTATTCATCCCTCTCACACCATGTACCATCACTGGAGACTTCCTGTCTTCCTTTCAACAGGACAGGACACAGAACATTCTGTATTATCTTTCCTATGCTCATTCACTTCTCCTTTTAAATGTCCCCCATTTTACCCATCATTCCATCCTTCTCATCTTTTCAGTTTTCTGTCATCCTTTCCTCTCTCACTTTTCATCATTCCTTACTTCCTTTTTCATCCTCTATTTCTCATTGTCTTCTTTCCCTCTCTCTCTTCACTGTTTGTTAGGTCTCAGGTTCTGCCGTTGTCATTTCGGATTAGTGCTGATTAGTCTAATTATTCTGATTTCTTCGTTGCTTTTTGGACAAGGTATCAGATGGAACTCTTCTAAATGACTCATGTATTTTATCACTTGTTAAGTTACTTTGCTAATAGGATAATTATTATGCTGATCAGCAAGTTTCCTTGAGATACTAAAAGTTTAAGGACGTTCTGTCACATCTCCAGATTCTTGTCAGATAGCTGGTGCACTTACAGTACAATACATGCTGTTTGGTACAGAATACAAGGGGCAGAAATTTAAAATATTGCCCGTGTGTGTGTGTGTGTGTATTACTGGCTCTAGTGGAAGTGTGTCGGGAAGGCTCCCTGATTGATAGTCTGGTTGTGTAAGAGAGGCTGGATGGACTCCAGACAGGCAGTGTCATGGTAACAGACAGTAACCCACGGTAGCGTGTCCTTCTCAAGCTGAGGTGTGTGTGTGTGTTCATATCATGTGGGTGTGTGTGTGTATGCACATGTATGTGTGTGTGTATTTCCGCACATGTGTGTGCATGTCTTTGTACGAGCTCCGAGTCCCAGGGTGATGTATGAGGTCACTCAACCATTCAGAGGCTCAGCCTTCTCCAGAGTTATCTAGTCACCTGTCCTTCCAACACACACACACACACACACACACACACACACACACACACACACACACACACACACACACACCTGAAAGGTCACACTGGAAAGTGTTTGTCATGTCCGCTTGAGCTATTGCCCCATTATTACCCTTACTAGATTTGTCTCTGTCACCTATCTCTCTACCTCCCCATCTCCCTCTGTTTCTCTGTCTGTGTGGATAGATGCTTTCATCTAAGCAGCTTTTTAGAAATATGAATAAGACATGTTTACCAGCCTAAGCTATCACTCAGTAAAATGGTCAATAGCACCATCAGAGGGTCCTTGAACAGCCAATTAGAATTGCTCCAGACACATCTAAGTGTTCAACCAATCATATAGTCCTAGATTGGCTTATGAAAACATCATCTATTCTTCAAGGGCCTTCCTCCTGGACTTAAGCCCAAGTCATAATGCCTTCTCATCACTCTGGCTAAGGTGAGTGTGTGACTGCTTCACACCATCAGTGTGACAATCGCTCAGTCAGCCTTGTTAAAAAATTCCATCAAAACCCAACGCTGAGGTTGTTGTGTTGCTTCTTTGTAATGTGGAAGTGTAATTCTGTATTCTTTCCTTTATTTACATTCCATTCAAAATGTTCATTAAAATGCAAAGGATTTTCTCCCACTCCCCACCTCACTTTTTTACATATTTAAAAAAAAATCTCCCGAATCCCTCAGCACTTGAGAATTATCTTGATTTGTAAGGCTTTGTTCTTTTCTCCTCTGCTTTCTCTCTCTCTCTCTCTCTCTCTCTCTCTCTCTCTCTCTCTCTCTCTCTCTCTCTCTCTCTCTCTCTCTCTCTCTCTCTCTCTCTCTCTCTCTCTCTCTCTCTCTCTCTCTCTCTCTCTCTCTCTCTCTCTCTCTCTCTCTCTCTCTCTCTCTCTCTCTCTCTCTCTCTCTCTCTCACACACAGGACTCCCTAGTGTTTGGGGGGGTTATATGTAGAGGGGTAGAGACAGGGGGTCTCTCTTTGCTGTACTGGGATGATTGCTCCCACTTTGACTCTTTCTGTGAACTTTAGAGTTCAATTCTGAGGATTAGAGCGTGGAGTTGCATAGTAACCCACTCTAAAGCACTGATAACCAGCCTGAAGGACAGAATCCTGCCATCAACTCTGGTTTACATCTGATAATTGTGTTTTCTTAGAGAAATGTAAATAAATCAATTAACCTATTCAACTCAAACAATATAACCATTTTCTGATGACTTACAAGGTATTCATTCGATTTAGTGCAGAAATAATGTATTAATGATGGGTAGGATAGCAGGATAGAACGTCTTGTGAACGTACAAACAATGCTTTTACATTGCAGATGGTTTGCATTCCCTTTTTCACTCTTTCTCCCACTTTATTTTTTCTTCCTCTTCATCATGTTGTTCTCTTCTCTCTCAGATCACTTCTCTTCTGGTAGGACTCTTCTGCTCTTTTCCATTTGTGCTAACATGATTTACTGTATTCTCCTCTCTTGTTTGGTTGGGCTTGGTTACTGTGCCAAATTGATCTGGAATCCAATGTCCCCTGAAACTATTCCAGCAAGGTGTGCCGGTAGGGATGTGTGTTTCTGTGTGTGCGGTACAGCACGCACAGTAAGTGTTTGGGTATGTGTGTACCTGGGCAGCCTGCAAAACACAGAGGGCATGTGTTGGTGCTTCAACAATCTGCATCATCACTAAATTTAAAATGAATGAATAAATAAATTAAGGAATTCGCCTAACAAAGGTGCGAGTGCAATGAGGTGAAAAATAATCCTCATTACGCTGTGGCTCTGGCTAATGAGTACTACCATGATAGCTGCACAGTACACTACCCACTCTGTTTTATTAACTTAGTCATCAGATTTATCTGGTACCCAACCTAAACATTACTTATCCTCTCCTGTAACTCTACCCAGATATTTAAGTATATTCGGTTTGATGCATGGAAGAATTACACTGAAAATAGATACTAATTTGATGCCAGCTCAAAACAATATTTTTTCTACGTAATACAAGTGCGAGCTATCACTTAAAAAAATATATATATACAGTGCCTTGCGAAAGTATTCGGCCCCCTTGAACTTTGCGACCTTTTGCCACATTTCAGGCTTCAAACATAAAGATATGAAACTGTATTTTTTTGTGAAGAATCAACAAGTGGGACACAATCATGAAGTGGAACGACATTTATTGGATATTTAAAACTTTTTTAACAAATCAAAAACTGAAAAATTGGGCGTGCAAAATTATTCAGCCACTTTACTTTCAGTGCAGCAAACTCTCTCCAGAAGTTCAGTGAGGATCTCTGAATGATCCAATGTTGACCTAAATGACTAATGATGATAAATACAATCCACCTGTGTGTAATCAAGTCTCCGTATAAATGCACCTGCACTGTGATAGTCTCAGAGGTCCGTTAAAAGCGCAGAGAGCATCATGAAGAACAAGAAACACACCAGACAGGTCCGAGATACTGTTGTGAATAAGTTTAAAGCCGGATTTGGATACAAAAATATTTCCCAAGCTTTAAACATCCCAAGGAGCACTGTGCAAGCGATAATATTGAAATGGAAGGAGTATCAGACCACTGCAAATCTACCAAGACCTGGCCGTCCCTCTAAACTTTCAGCTCATACAAGGAGAAGACTGATCAGAGATGCAGCCAAGAGGCCCATGATCACTCTGGATGAACTGCAGAGATCTACAGCTGAGGTGGGAGACTCTGTCCATAGGACAACAATCAGTCGTATATTGTACAAATCTGGCCTTTATGGAAGAGTGGCAAGAAGAAAGCCATTTCTTAAAGATATCCATAAAAAGTGTTGTTTAAAGTTTGCCACAAGCCACCTGGGAGACACACCAAACATGTGGAAGAAGGTGCTCTGGTCAGATGAAACCAAAATTGAACTTTTTGGCAACAATGCAAAACATTATGTTTGGCGTAAAAGCAACACAGCTGAACACACCATCCCCACTGTCAAACATGGTGGTGGCAGCATCATGGTTTGGGCCTGCTTTTCTTCAGCAGGGACAGGGAAGATGGTTAAAATTGATGGGAAGATGGATGGAGCCAATGTAACAGTACAAGTTTAGACCGTCCCCTCGCCCATACCCGGGCGCGAACTAGGGACCTTCTGCACACATCAACAGTCACCCTCGAAGCATCGTTACCCATCGCTCCACAAAAGCCGCGGCCCTTGCAGAGCAAGGGGAACTACTACTTCAAGGTCTCAGAGCAAGTGACGTCACTGATTGAAACGCTATTTAGCGCCCACGCTAACTAAGCTAGCCATTTCACATCCGTTACACTCACCCCCCTTTTGACCTTCCTCCTTTTTTTCCGCAGCAACCAGTAATCCGGGTCAACAGCATCAATGTAACAGTATAATTTTAAACCGTCCCCTCGCCCATACCCGGGCGCGAACCAGGGACCTTCTGCACACATCAACAACTGACGCCTACGAAGCGTCGTTACCCATCGCTCCACAAAAGCCGCGGCCCTTGCAGAGCAAGGGGAACTACTACTTCAAGGTCTCAGAGCAAGTGACGTCACTGATTAAAACGCTATTTAGCGCCCACGCTAACTAAGCTAGCCATTTCACAGCCGTTACACCAAATACAGGACCATTCTGGAAGAAAACCTGATGGAGTCCGCAAAAGACCTGAGACTGGGACGGAGATTTGTCTTCCAACAAGACAATGATCCAAAACATAAAGCAAAATCTACAATGGAATGGTTCAAAAATAAACATATCCAGGTGTTAGAATGGCCAAGTCAAAGTCCAGACCTGAATCCAATCGAGAATCTGTGGAAAGAACTGAAAACTGCTGTTCACAAATGCTCTCCATCCAACCTCACTGAGCTCGAGCTGTTTTGCAAGGAGGAATGGGAAAAAATGTCAGTCTCTCTATGTGCAAAACTGATAGAGACATACCCCAAGCGACTTACAGCTGTAATCGCAGCAAAAGGTGGCGCTACAAAGTATTAACTTAAGGGGGCTGAATAATTTTGCATGCCCAATTTTTCAGTTTTTGATTTGTTAAAAAAGTTTGAAATATCCAATAAATGTCGTTCCACTTCATGATTGTGTCCCACTTGTTGTTGATTCTTCACAAAAAAATACAGTTTTATATCTTTATGTTTGAAGCCTGAAATGTGGCAAAAGGTCGCAAAGTTCAAGGGGGCCGAATACTTTCTCAAGGCACTGTATATATATATATATATATATATATATATATATATAATTTTCTTTGACATTTTACCTCCTTTTCTCCCCAATTTCGTGGTATCCAATTGGTAGTTACTATCTTGTCTCATTGCTACGGGCTCGGGAGAGACGAAGGTCGAAAGCCATGCGTCCTCAGAAACACAACCCAACCAAGCCGCACTGCTTCTTAACACAGTGCGCATCCAACCCGGAAACCAGCCTCACCTATGTTTCGGAGGTCGCACGCTAACCTGGCGACCTGGTTAGTGCGCACTGGGCCCGGCCCGCTACAGGAGCCGCTAGAGCGCGATGAGACAAGGATATCCCTACCGGCCAAACCCTCCCTAACCCGGACGACACTAGGCCAATTGTGCGTCTGGTTGCGAGAGAGCCTGGGCGCGAACCCAGAGTCTCTGGTCTCTGGTGGCACATGCAGCCAAGCGATGCAGTGCCTTAGACCACTGCTGTGTTGAGTCTGGACGGGTTGTCAGGCAGACTGGTGTGTGCCTGGTGCTTTGGGCTGATATCATTCTTCTCTTAGACAGCAGATATTTATGCTCTTGAAGTTTCCTGTCCTTTCTTCAATGACTCCTCTCCATCTAGCTTGGATATCTGATCGACAAACATCTGTTACCAGCCTTGAAAAAAGTTGGATGGTGTGACAAGTAATAGCACTTCTGTCTCTCTCTCTGTCTGTATGTGTCTGTCTGTCTGTATGTGTGTGCTAGTGCATGTCTGTCTGTGTGACCCATCACGTTTTGTACTGTAGTATGTGCACAGGAAGTCTTAACAAACACATCTGGTTTGTGCAACAGTCCCCTACTGCACAGTATTAGGCTGACATGTTTATCAGATTAGGACTGATTATGGTGAGGGCATATAGCCAAGCGGCTGAAGCAGGGGAATTGGCTGTGGAAAGATAGGGAGAACAGTTCTCCAGATGACGGCGGGAAGGCCAGAGGGGAAATGAGACCAATACAAATAAACTGTTGACATATGATGGGAATTTTGTCTCACTGCAACTTTGCCTTTGTGAAAACAACCTCATTGCAGCAGTCTGGGAGTAAGTTACATAACTCCTTCAAAAGAAAGTATTGACTTGTGTTTGTATTGTTTTTAAGACATGACACAGCACTTGAACAGGGGCAGATGTCTGATGTTACTACTTTACCGGAGAGGCATTTTAAAGTCATTTTTTGGTTGTCAGAAATGACTTCTTGAAAATGTGAACTTTCATGTCATGTTAATTTAGATTTCTGTTGCAAACAAAATAATCTGAAACAACCAAAACAAACAGCAAATGCGTCCAACAGAGCTTGATGTGGAATATGGGACCAAATACGACACTTTTGACTGCTTTAATACACATATAAGTGCATTTTTTTATAAGTGCATTTTTTTGCAATTCTTTTGGTCCCCTAAAATGGGGGGACTATGTACAAAAAAGTGATGTAATTTCTAAATGAATAACTCTTATTGTCCTTGGCTTATTCACAAGGAGCCTCTTAGAATCCCTTGCCCTGGACGCCTGCTCCTCTACTACTCTTCACTGCCTCATATGACACCTTCTATACTACTCTGATCCTGGACAACTCAACCTGCCTTTCTCTAACTGCATTTCAACTCTAGATATTCACACCTGTGCTCTAGCCAACAGTTCACAGATACAGTGTGGGTATAGTCTACATGATGACATCATTATGGACAAAAGAGCAGGATTGTTTTTATTTGTCAAATGGCAGTCAAGCATTGATCATCATGTCACCAGAATAAGACCCTGCATATTTATTTGAAAAGAGCACCAAGCTCATCACTGTGCACTTTCACCACCCTGGGAAGTTATTTGCCACATGAGAATACATCAAGTGTAGACTTTACCGTAAAATACTTATGAGCCCTTTCCCAACAAAGCAGTTCAAGTAAGAAAATGTGCAAATAGGTAAAGGACACACATTTAGTGGGAGGACCACACAACATACATATATTATTATTATTATTTTTTTACCTTTATTTAACCAGGCAAGTCAGTTAAGAACAAATTCTTATTTTCAATGACGGCCTAGGAACAGTGGGTTAACAGTTTTGTACCTTGTCAGCTCGGGGGTTTGAACTTG
Source organism: Oncorhynchus mykiss (assembly GCF_057628025.1). Taxonomy (NCBI): domain Eukaryota; kingdom Metazoa; phylum Chordata; class Actinopteri; order Salmoniformes; family Salmonidae; genus Oncorhynchus; species Oncorhynchus mykiss. Next base: position 58,851,690 of record NC_143034.1, read on the forward strand.
CAACCTTCCGGTTACTAGTCCAACGCTCCAACCACTAGGCTACCCTGCCGCCCCAGGCGTGACTCCAAGTTAACTTAGATATGATAGTTATTATATCAATATTTGTGCATTATACATTTTAGAAACTAAAAGATCACGCCTTATCAGGTGTGTTTTGTCGACATTTGAAAAGTTTACCGATGCATTTTCTGCTTCCATCCAACCTGTCATTAAATGTTTAATCCGACATGTACTTTACTCACATAAAAAGCCATTTAGAGGATGCTGGTATTTTTGCCAAACGTGCGCATGCCTAAAGAAGAATTTTGAAGGAGCATGTCAGATACAAACATTGGACTGGTTGTATTTATGCTAGATATTAAAAAAAATACATTTGAATAAGTTAAATGACAAATATTTAGGCTATAAAGCATTAGGTTCTAGGTCAGCAAGGAATAGCCACATGGATTTGAGATGAGGCAGAGCGCGTGTTAAGTTTCCTGAATAATGGCCTGCCGGGAGCATATGTGGCCACATTATTATAGGAAGACTTGGGAGAATGATGATCCGCAACAGACAGTGCATCTCAGTACCAAAAGTAAAAATACAGCCAGACTGGCCTGCTACTGTGCCTTTTGAGATTTTATCAACTGTCTAGAGTAGACCCACAAGTGATCCAAATGGAATGAAACATTCAAATCACAGGTCTTTGGCGCCATTATTCAAATGTCATTTTCACTGCAGCCTAGAGTATAATTTTGGACTCAAACGAAAACAATTATGCAGTTATTCATTGTATTGTGGCGTTGTAGGCTAGCCTAGATGATTGTATTGTCCCTTAACAAGATAAATAGGGGAGCATTTTGAGCTGTGTGTCTTCACTGTTTCCACTGGCCACACACTGGTTGAATCAACGTTGTTTCCATGAAATTTCAATGATACGTTGAACCAACGTGGAATTGAGGTTTGTGCCCAATGTGTTCTTTCATGCACCAGGCCTCAGCTATTCCTATTTGTTCTTGTGGATTCATATTGGAGCAGCTTTGAATGCTTTTGTGTGTGGTGTGATTGCTAGTTAGTCTACTTCAGATCTGGACAAATGATCCACCTACCACTATTGTCACAATGAATGGTGGATAGATGGCAGGATAGACAGTTAGACTGGTAGACTATATTGACCTGTGGTATTGAAAAAGTTAGCGTGCAGAAAAGCGTAGTGCGTAAGGGATGTACCAAAACGCCTTGACATAAGGAAGTCGCATGAAAGCAGATGAGGAAATTTGTTAGGATGGAAGAAATTATATAGTAAAACCTGCAACAGAGTGAACTTAAACCGGGGGGAAAAAAACACACTAGCCTCCCCTGTGCCCAATAGAAAACGACACAATAGTCCACCCCCCTGTCCCTAACAACAACCTAGTATGCAAAGTCTAAATACAAAAATGTATATTAGAAGTTGGTAAGGCATGGAAAAAGACAGACAGGAACCTTCCCATTAGCCATGATTGGTTGAGATAATAGTGGGCCTGTCCAGGCCTAGAGATGAGTTCTGATTGGTCTGCTATGATAGGCTTCTGTCAATAACCAGAATGGGAGCTTCATTGCTGTGTGTTGCATTTTGTTGAAGGGTGTTTCTTCTCATAAACATTTGTATGCATATGTTTCCACTTAGACATGATTTATATATTTAACATCCTGATGTTATGTTGCTCGTTTGTACGTTGCTTGTTTGCTTGTGTTTCCTGCTGCTGTGTTACTTGTCTCTGTATTCTTCATGCTGTGCAGTATGTGTTCTTTCTTGGTCTCCTACCCTCTCTCCCTACCCTTTCTCCCTACCCTCTCTCTTTATGATAGTGCATCACGTGGTGATATGTAATATATGACTGGGGCCCAGTGACCCTGAAGCCAAAGCTATATTGGCCCACTCTGGGTTCTTTAGTGATATGGATGGTGATAAAATAAAGATGAGACGGGGCCCATGATATTTACAGAAGGACAACGTGATTATGTGAGCCCTGTTTGTTCTGCTATGGAGAGCTCAGGTTGTGATAAAAAGCAAGAGGACGATATTAAAGCTGAACCATTTTGTAAACGATTGAAAGATGGACAGACAGAATGAGAGAGTGAAGGACAGATGGAGGAGTGGGAAAGATGGGAGGGAGAGTGTTTCTTGGTTTGTTTGTTGCGCGACCGGTCACTGGGACGTAGCTGCACAGACCGGTCACTGGGGCGTAGCTGCATGGCCGGTCACTGGGGCGGTGTTATTTCAAACTTGAGTTGGCTACATTGCTTTTGTCCCTAGTCTGGCACTAAAGCTGAACTGCTCTGCTGGGTACCAAGCAGCTTTAACTTAATTTGTATAATCATAATCCCCAAGGTACTGTAAGTTTGTGTGGGAGGCAAAGACAAATGTGTAAACATGAACAAAATGGATTGTTTGTGGTAATAACTATGTAATAACACCATTATAGTAGTATTAAAGCTGTGATCATAACAGTTATGCTAATGCAATGACTTGGCAACATCATGGACAATTTGGATGAGATGTGTTGATGGAGGGAATGTGAGTCTCCAGCCTCCCAGTGGCCTAAAATGTCATTCAACTTCTGAAGATGGTGCTTCTCTTCTACTACATCTCAATTTCCGAGTGGGTGAATCTGATTTACGACAGTTTCATAGACTTTCACATTGAGCTCCATGAGAGAAGACGGTGTGAATGCACTGTGTCCAGTGACGTGAAGGTTTTTGACCTGAGAAAGCCCTGAATTGAAGCTTGTGCTGCAGGCCTCGTCAAATCAGAACTGGAAGTGGAAAAGTGGGAGGTCAGTAAAGGTATGGTGCTGATGGTTTGGGGGTGTGAGCAGCGGGCTCCTCTGGCTTGAAGGTCGCCAGGCTCGGCCAACTCTAAAAGCTGCTCGACCATTTCTTCCCTGCTAATAGAATTTGTGCACCATCTGTTTTCTCGCGGCGTGCCAGCCCAGAACCCCTGCTAATTATGATATAATATCCTGTTCTACGGCAGTCCAACGTCTTTCATATTCCCAGAGCAAACACACCGGGGGCGGCCGTAGCAAACACACCGGGGGGCGGCCGCAGCAGCACATAGACACACAGAGACAGAAACCGCCACGCTACCAGCTAATAAAATAATGTTTCCATGCTGAAAGAATATATCCTACCACAAGTAGAGCTAGGAAATATGTTTATAGCCTTAACGATGTTGCCAGGCGACTGTTGCCTGGGCTCTGGGGTCCCTGATGGCAGACGGAGGGACAAGGCTGGTGGCACAGCAGAGGCTTTGTACACAGTGTTTAAGGGAGATTTTTGCTGCTCGGCTGTCATCACCGTGACTATGATAGGTCTGTTCACAATGTCACGCTCTAACAGGGAGCAGGAAGGACAACACTTCCCTTGTTCACTCTCTTACTCGCTCAGGGGTTTTTCTTTTGAAAATAGCCCACCATAAACTATAACATTATTGTTATCTCTACTTCAATTTGAGCAATTTTCTCTGACCATTGTGTGTCTTGCTAAATTTGTTATAATGCAAGACCATGATCTCAATATGAAATCTGTGCTTCAGTTCTGGCTATTTGACTCTCCCAGGTCGCCCTGGCTCTGTCTTGTTGATGTTTTCCCTGCATGCCCTTGTTTTCACAGATTAACCTTGCTCCAGACAAAGTGAGACGGCGACTCACCCGAGCACGCAGCGCGTGCCTCATTAAATTAAAACACTGTCAGAGGAGAATTGAAGTAATGCTGTTACACCATTGTCTGGCCCTCTTTGTCACCGCAACGAGGCCTCTGCTAGATTATTTTCTCGTCATCTCTCCATGTGTAGAGGAGGTGTTATGGTGCATGACTACAATAAACATGACAACAGAAGGGACTACTGGTGCTGCTGTGTGGAATTGGGAGTTCTGAATATAGGAATAAAAGAGAAATGTCTGTGAAATGGTTAATATCACCACATGCTCCCTTCGCTAAGACTTTACTTATTATAACCATGAGTCCCACCTAGTTATCTTAAGAGGAATGCACTTACTGTAAGTCGCTCTGCTAAATGTCTAAAATGGAAATGTAATGCAAATACAAATGCTTGCTATGGTTACGGTGTTTGTTTTTGCAGTTGCTACATTTGCTGTTTGTCTGTCTAATGTGTATTCTGGTTACCAGATAGATCCCTTTTGTGCTTTGGACAACACTTCCAAGGTTTGTTAGCATGCCGTATGTGTATGACATGACAACATGTACATGTATAGCATGACAACAAACTTAACATGAGATGGCTAGAGTAGAAACAGATCTAGTGACCAGATATGTCTCCAAGCAGACAGTCAAGGCAACACAGGAGTGGCTTCGGGACAAGTCTCTGAATGTCCTTGAGTGGCCCAGCAAGAGCCCGGACTTGAACATATCTGGAGAGACCTGGAAATAGCTGTGCAGCGACACTCCCTATCCAACCTGACAGCTTGAGAGGATCTGCAGAGAAGAATGGGAGAAACTCGCCAAGTACATGTATGCCAAGCTTGTAGCGTCATATCCAAGACGACTCAAGGCTGTAATCGCTGCCAAAGGTGTTTCAAAAAAGTATTGAGTAAAGAGTCTGAACACTTATTTAAATGTGATATTTCTGTTTTCTATTTTTTATACATTTACTAACATTTCTAAAAACCTGTTTCTGCTTTGTGATTATGGGGTTTTGTGTGTAGATTGAGGGGGGGAAACAGGATAGTATTGGAAGATGCTATGAGGACTGAGGGATTTGAAAGAGATGTGGAAGTGAGAAAAGGAAAATATCCTTTTGGAATTGGAAGCGTACATACCAAATTACCATGCTGCTGCTATGTCTGTCTGACTATGTGTGATGATTGGGATTTCCCCCCTGAGGTAAAGGGCCCTCTGACCAGATTTGGGGCATTTGCCGTCCGTCAGATGCCTGTCTGTAATTTGTGATTACAGTACAAGCAGAAGGGGTGGCAGAGATTAATTCAATCCAACACGCAAATCTGATTGCCTGCATTTGCATATTAATGAGAAAAATGTTGGAGTGTTTTTTTGGCAGGTGGCAAGGCAGAAGATGGTTAAAAGCTGGGAAAATTTGATATTTACTGCTTTCGTCTGGCAAGTTGAGGTCAGTGTCTGGTTGTGCATGGATTTGCATATATTAGCATACCAAATGTAGGAAGGATATGAGAAGATTCCAGTGGCCTTCTCTCTCTTTTGTGGTAAGTTTTTAATATGAAAGAGGCATTTACCAACCACTTGTAAGCGTCATTTTGAGAGAAACTTTTAGTCTGTCTTCTGCTTGAAGACTAAAAGTGTCATGGAATTGTCCTTATAGCAAACTGTAGGGAGGGAGGAGGTCAGAGAACTGGCGGTGTGGTGCCAGGACAACAACCTCTCCCTCAATGTGAGCAAGACAAAGGAGCTGATCGTGGACTAAAGGAAAAGGAGGGCCGAACAGGCCCCCTTTAACATTGATGGGACTGTAGTGGAGCGTTTCAAGTTCCTTGGTGTCCAAATCACTAACGAACTATCATGGTCCAAACATACCAAGACAGTCGTGAAGAGGGCACGACAAAACCTGTTCCCCCTCAGGAGACTGAAAAGATTTTGCATGGGTCCCCAGATCCTCAAAAGGTTCTACAGCTGCACCATCGAAAGCATCCTGACCGGTTGCATCACCACCTGGTATGTCAACTGCTCAGCATCTGACCGTAAGGCGCTACAGAGGGTAGTGCAAACGGCTCCAGTACATCACTGGGACCAAGCTTTCTGCCATCCAGGACCTATATTCTAGGTGGTAGACTTTTCTTTGCTCCCGCACGGCATGCGGTACCGGAACGCCAAGTCTAGGACCAAAAGGCTCCTCAACAGCTTCTACCCCAAAACCATAAGACTGCTGAACAATTCTTAAAATCGCCACCGGACAATTGACATTTACCCCCTCCTTTTTGTACACTGCTGCTGCTCGCTGTTTGTTTGTTACCTATGCATAGTCTCTTCGCCCCCACCTACATGTACAGATTACCTCAACTAGCCTGTACCCCCGCACACTGACCCGGTACCGGTGCCACCTGTATATAGCCTTGTTGTTATTCTTATTGTGTTACTTTTTATTATTACTTTTGATTTTTGTCTACTTGGTAAATATTTATATCTTCTTGAATTGCACTGTTGGTTAAGGGCTTGTAAGTAAGCATTTCATGGTAAAGTCTACACTTGTATTCAGTGCATGTGACAAAGTTTGATTTGATTTGCATTTGTTGTGGGCAAATTCCCGACCCAAATAACAACCAAAATATGTCTGTCCCAGACTTCTTGAAATTGTCATGAAAAGGACATTTAATCATCTGATGTCTCTGAACAGAGATCTGGACTTCTACCAGGAAATTACATAATTATGTCATCCCACGCCACATGATCCCTGCTGGGTCTCAATGATTCAATAAGCCTTTTGATATGCAAACTTGTTTTCATGGTTGTGGTAGTGTATAGCTCAGCCTCCATGGTGGTCTGGTGTGATTGTGGTAGTAGTGTAAAGAAACTGTGAGCAAAACACTACTACCACAACCACACGAGACTAAAGAGACCGTGAACTAGACACTACTACCACCACCACACCAGATTATACACTACTACCACAACCACACCAGGCTATACACTACTACCACAACCACACCAGACTTTACACTACTACCACACCAGACTATACACTACTACCATAACCACACCAGGCGATACACTACTACCACAAACACACCAGACTTTACACTACTACCACACCAGATTATACACTACTACCATAACCACACCAGACAATACACTACTTCCACAACCACACCAGACTATACACGACTACAACAACCACACCAGACTATACACTACAACTACCACAACCACACCGGGATATACACTACTACCACCACAACCACTCCGGGCTATGCACTACTACTAATACACCCACACCAGACAGTACACTACTAACACACCCACACCAGACCAGACTATACACTACTACCACCACAACCACACCAGACTATGCACTACTACTACCACCACCACACCAGGCTATTCAATACTACTTCCACCACAACCACACCAGACGACTCACTACTACCACAACCACACCATGCTCTACTCTCTTACCACAACCACACCAGGCTATACACTCCTACCACAACCACTCCAGACTATACACTACTACTACCACAACCACACCATGCAATACACTACTACTACCACAACCACACCATGCAATACACTACTACCACCACAACCACACCAGACTATACACTACTACCACCACAACCACACTAGACTATACACTACTACCACAACCACACCAAGCTATACACTACTACTACCACAACCACACCAGGCTATACACTACTACCACAACCACACCAGGATAGTGTGGTGTGATTGTGGTGGTAGTAGTGTATAGTGTGGTTGTGGTAGTAGTGTGTGGTTGTGGTAGTAGTGTATAGTTTGGTGTGGTGGTGGTGGTAGTGTATAGTCTGGTGTGGTTGTGGTAGTAGTGTATAGCCTGGTGTGGTTGTGGTGGTAGTAGTGTAGAGTCTGGTGTGGTGGTAGTAGTGTATAGCCTGGTGTGTTTATGGTGGTAGTGTATAGTCTGGTGTGGTTGTAGTGTGTAGTCTGGTGTGGTTGTAGTGTGTAGTCTGGTGTGGTAGTGTATTGTCTGGTGTGGTTGTGGTAGTAGTGTATAGTCTGGTGTGGTTGTGGTGGTAGTAGAGTATAGTCTGGTGTGGTTGTGGTGGTAATGTATAGTGCTGTGTGGTTGTGGTGGTAGTGTATAGTTTGGTGTGGTAGTAGTGTATAGCCTGGTGTGGCTTTGGTAGTAGTGTATAGCCTGGTGTGGTTGTGGTGGTAGTAGTGTATAGTCTGGTCTGATTGTGGTGGTAGTAGTGTATAGTCTGGTCTGATTGTGGTGGTAGTAGTGTATAGTCTGGTCTGATTGTGGTGGTAGTAGTGTATAGTCTGGTCTGATTGTGGTGGTAGTAGTGTATAGTCTGGTGTGGTTGTGGAGGTAGTAGTGTATAGTCTGGTCTGATTGTGGAGGTAGTAGTGTATAGTGTGGTTGTGGTGGTAGTAGTGTATAGTCTGGTCTGATTGTGGTGGTAGTAGTGTATAGTCTGGTGTGGTTGTGGTGGTAGTAGTGTATAGTCTGGTCTGATTGTGGTGGTAGTAGTGTATAGTCTGGTGTTGTGGTGGTGGTGGTAGTAGTGTATAGTCTGGTCTGATTGTGGTGGTAGTAGTGTATAGTCTGGTCTGATTGTGGTGGTAGTAGTGTATAGTCTGGTGTGTTTGTGGTGGTAGTAGTGTATAGTCTGGTCTGATTGTGGTGGTAGTAGTGTATAGTCTGGTGTTGTGGTGGTGGTGGTAGTAGTGTATAGCCTGGTGTGGTTGTGGTAGTAGTGTATAGTGTGGTTGTGGTAGTAGTGTATAGCCTGGTGTGGTTTTGGTGGTAGTTGAGTATAGTCTGGTGTGGTTGTGGTGGTAGTAGTGTATAGTCTGGTGTGGTTGTGGTGGTAGTAGTGTATAGTCTGGTGTGGTTGTGGTGGTAGTAGTGTATAGTCTGGTGTGGTTGTGGTGGTAGTAGTGTATAGTGTGGTTGTGGTGGTAGTAGTGTATAGTCTGGTGTGGTTGTGGTGGTAGTAGTGTATAGTCTGGTGTGGTTGTGGTGGTAGTATTGTATAGTCTGGAGTGGTGGTGGTGGTGGTAGTAGTAGTGTATAGTGTGGTTGTGGTAGTAGTGTATAGTCTGGTGTGGTTGTGGTGGTAGTAGTGTATAGTCTGGTGTGGTTGTGGTGGTAGTAGTGTATAGTCTGGTGTGGTTGTGGTGGTAGTATTGTATAGTCTGGTGTGGTGGTGGTGGTAGTAGTAGTGTATAGTGTGGTTGTGGTAGTAGTGTATAGTCTGGTGTGGTTGTGGTGGTAGTAGTGTATAGTCTGGTGTGGTTGTGGTGGTAGTAGTGTATAGTCTGGTGTGGTTGTGGTGGTAGTATTGTATAGTCTGGTGTGGTGGTAGTAGTAGTGTATTGTGTGGTTGTGGTAGTAGTTGTGGTAGTAGTAGTGTATAGTCTGGTGTGGTTGTGGTGGTAGTAGTGTATAGTCTGTTGTGGTGGTAGTATTGTATAATCTGGTGTGGTGGTGGTGGTAGTAGTAGTGTATTGTGTGGTTGTGGTAGTAGTAGTGTATAGTCTGGTGTGGTTGTGGTGGTAGAAGTGTATAGTCTGGTCTGATTGTGGTGGTAGTAGTGTATAGCCTGGTGTGGTTGTGGTGGTAGTAGTGTATTGTCCGGTGTTGTTGTGGTGGTAGTAGTAGTGTATTGTTTGGTTGTGGTAGTAGTAGTGTATAGTCTGGTGTGTTTGTGGTGGTAGTAGTGTATAGTCTGGTCTGATTGTGGTGGTAGAGTATAGTCTGGTGTGGTTGTGGTGGTAGTAGTGTATAGTGTGGTTGTGGTAGTAGTGTATAGTCTGTTCTGATTGTGGTGGTAGAGTATAGTCTGGTGTGGTTGTGGTGGTAGTAGTGTATAGTGTGGTTGTGGTAGTAGTGTATAGCCTGGTGTGGTGGTAGTAGTGTATAATCTGGTGTGGTTCTGGTAGTAGTAGTATAGTCTGGCGTGGTTCTGGTAGTAGTAGTGTATAGTCTGGTGTGGTTGTGGTGGTAGTGTATAGTCTGGTGTGGTGGTGGTAGTAGTGTATAGTCTGGTCTGATTGTGGTGGTAGTAGTGTATATTCTGGTGTGGTTGTGGAGGTAGTAGTGTATAGTCTGGTCTGATTGTGGAGGTAGTAGTGTATAGTGTGGTTGTGGTGGTAGTAGTGTATAGTCTGGTCTGATTGTGGTGGTAGTAGTGTATAGTCTGGTGTGGTTGTGGTGGTAGTAGTGTATAGTCTGGTCTGATTGTGGTGGTAGTAGTGTATAGTCTGGTGTTGTGGTGGTAGTAGTGTATAGTCTGGTCTGATTGTGGTGGTAGTAGTGTATAGTCTGGTCTGATTGTGGTGGTAGTAGTGTATAGTCTGGTGTGTTTGTGGTGGTAGTAGTGTATAGTCTGGTCTGATTGTGGTGGTAGTAGTGTATAGTCTGGTGTTGTGGTGGTGGTGGTAGTAGTGTATAGCCTGGTGTGGTTGTGGTAGTAGTGTATAGTGTGGTTGTGGTAGTAGTGTATAGCCTGGTGTGGTTTTGGTGGTAGTAGTGTATAGTCTGGTGTGGTTGTGGTGGTAGTAGTGTATAGTCTGGTGTGGTTGTGGTGGTAGTAGTGTATAGTCTGGTGTGGTTGTGGTGGTAGTAGTGTATAGTCTGGTGTGGTTGTGGTGGTAGTAGTGTATAGTCTGGTGTGGTTGTGGTGGTAGTAGTGTATAGTGTGGTTGTGGTGGTAGTAGTGTATAGTCTGGTGTGGTTGTGGTGGTAGTATTGTATAGTCTGGAGTGGTGGTGGTGGTAGTAGTGTATAGTCTGGTGTGGTTGTGGTGGTAGTAGTGTATAGTCTGGTGTGGTTGTGGTGGTAGTAGTGTATAGTCTGGTGTGGTTGTGGTGGTAGTATTGTATAGTCTGGTGTGGTGGTGGTGGTAGTAGTAGTGTATAGTGTGGTTGTGGTAGTAGTATATAGTCTGGTGTGGTTGTGGTGGTAGTAGTGTATAGTCTGGTGTGGTTGTGGTGGTAGTAGTGTATAGTCTGCTGTGGTTGTGGTGGTAGTATTGTATAGTCTGGTGTGGTGGTAGTAGTAGTGTATTGTGTGGTTGTGGTAGTAGTTGTGGTAGTAGTAGTGTATAGTCTGGTGTGGTTGTGGTGGTAGTAGTGTATAGTCTGTTGTGGTGGTAGTATTGTATAGTCTGGTGTGGTGGTGGTGGTAGTAGTAGTGTATTGTGTGGTTGTGGTAGTAGTAGTGTATAGTCTGGTGTGGTTGTGGTGGTAGAAGTGTATAGTCTGGTCTGATTGTGGTGGTAGTAGTGTATAGCCTGGTGTGGTTGTGGTGGTAGTAGTGTATTGTCCGGTGTTGTTGTGGTGGTAGTAGTAGTGTATTGTGTGGTTGTGGTAGTAGTTGTGGTAGTAGTAGTGTATAGTCTGGTGTGTTTGTGGTGGTAGTAGTGTATAGTCTGGTCTGATTGTGGTGGTAGAGTATAGTCTGGTGTGGTTGTGGTGGTAGTAGTGTATAGTCTGGTCTGATTGTGGTGGTAGAGTATAGTCTGGTGTGGTTGTGGTGGTAGTAGTGTATAGTGTGGTTGTGGTAGTAGTGTATAGCCTGGTGTGGTGGTAGTAGTGTATAATCTGGTGTGGTTCTGGTAGTAGTAGTATAGTCTGGCGTGGTTCTGGTAGTAGTAGTGTATAGTCTGGTGTGGTTGTGGTGGTAGTGTATAGTCTGGTGTGGTGGTGGTAGTAGTGTATAGTCTGGTCTGATTGTGGTGGTAGTAGTGTATAGTCTGGTGTGGTTGTGGAGGTAGTAGTGTATAGTCTGGTCTGATTGTGGAGGTAGTAGTGTATAGTGTGGTTGTGGTGGTAGTAGTGTATAGTCTGGTCTGATTGTGGTGGTAGTAGTGTATAGTCTGGTGTGGTTGTGGTGGTAGTAGTGTATAGTCTGGTGTTGTGGTGGTGGTGGTAGTAGTGTATAGTCTGGTCTGATTGTGGTGGTAGTAGTGTATAGTCTGGTCTGATTGTGGTGGTAGTAGTGTATAGTCTGGTCTGATTGTGGTGGTAGTAGTGTATAGTCTGGTGTTGTGGTGGTGGTAGTAGTGTATAGTGTGGTTGTGGTAGTAGTGTATAGCCTGGTGTGGTTGTGGTAGTAGTGTATAGTGTGGTTGTGGTAGTAGTGTATAGCCTGGTGTGGTTGTGGTGGTAGTAGTGTATAGTCTGGTGTGGTGGTGGTAGTAGTAGTGTATTGTCTGGTGTGGTTGTGGTGGTAGTAGTGTATAGTCTGGTGTGGTTGTGGTGGTAGTAGTGTATAGTGTGGTTGTGGTGGTAGTAGTGTATAGTCTGGTCTGATTGTGGTGGTAGTAGTGTATAGTCTGGTGTGGTTGTGGTGGTAGTAGTGTATAGTCTGGTCTGGTTGTGGTGGTAGTAGTGTATAGTCTGGTCTGATTGTGGTAGTAGTAGTGTATAGTCTGGTGTGGTTGTGGTGTATAGTCTGGTCTGATTGTGGTGGTAGTAGTGTATAGTCTGGTGTGGTTGTGGTGGTAGTGTATAGTCTGGTCTGATTGTGGTGGTAGTAGTGTATAGTCTGGTCTGATTGTGGTGGTAGTAGTGTATAGTCTTTTGTGGTGGTAGTATTGTATAGCCTGGTGTGGTTGTGGTGGTAGTAGTAGTGTATTGTGTGGTTGTGGTAGTAGTTGTGGTAGTAGTAGTGTATAGTCTGGTGTGGTTGTGGTGGTAGTAGTGTATAGTCTGGTGTGGTTGTGGTGGTAGTGTATAGTCTGGTGTGGTGGTGGTAGTAGTAGTGTATTGTGTGGTTGTGGTAGTAGTTGTGGTAGTAGTAGTGTATAGTCTGGTGTGGTTCTGGTAGTAGTAGTGTATAGTCTGGTGTGGTTGTGGTGGTAGTGTATAGTCTGGTCTGATTGTGGTGGTAGCAGTGTATAGTCTGGTCTGATTGTGGTGGTAGTAGTGTATAGTCTGATTGTGGTGGTAGTAGTGTATAGTCTGTTGTGGTGGTAGTATTGTATAGCCTGGTGTGGTTGTGGTGGTAGTAGTAGTGTATTTTGTGGTTGTGGTAGTAGTTGTGGTAGTAGTAGTGTATAGTCTGGTGTGGTTGTGGTGGTAGTAGTGTATGGTCTGGTGTGGTTGTGGTGGTAGTGTATAGTCTGGTGTGGTGGTGGTAGTAGTAGTGTATTGTGTGGTTGTGGTAGTAGTTGTGGTAGTAGTAGTGTATAGTCTGGTGTGGTTGTGGTGGTAGTAGTGTATAGTCTGGTGTGGTTGTGGTGGTAGTGTATAGTCTGGTCTGATTGTGGTGGTAGTAGTGTATAGTCTGATTGTGGTGGTAGTAGTGTATAGTCTGTTGTGGTGGTAGTATTGTATAGCCTGGTGTGGTTGTGGTGGTAGTAGTAGTGTATTTTGTGGTTGTGGTAGTAGTTGTGGTAGTAGTAGTGTATAGTCTGGTGTGGTTGTGGTGGTAGTGTATAGTCTGGTCTGATTGTGGTGGTAGCAGTGTATAGTCTGGTCTGATTGTGGTGGTAGTAGTGTATAGTCTGATTGTGGTGGTAGTAGTGTATAGTCTGTTGTGGTGGTAGTATTGTATAGCCTGGTGTGGTTGTGGTGGTAGTAGTAGTGTATTTTGTGGTTGTGGTAGTAGTTGTGGTAGTAGTAGTGTATAGTCTGGTGTGGTTGTGGTGGTAGTAGTGTATGGTCTGGTGTGGTTGTGGTGGTAGTGTATAGTCTGGTGTGGTGGTGGTAGTAGTAGTGTATTGTGTGGTTGTGGTAGTAGTTGTGGTAGTAGTAGTGTATAGTCTGGTGTGGTTGTGGTGGTAGTAGTGTATAGTCTGGTGTGGTTGTGGTGGTAGTGTATAGTCTGGTCTGATTGTGGAGGTAGTAGTGTATAGTCTGGTCTGATTGTGGTGGTAGTAGTGTATGGTCTGGTGTGGTTGTGGTGGTAGTGTATAGTCTGGTGTGGTGGTGGTAGTAGTAGTGTATTGTGTGGTTGTGGTAGTAGTTGTGGTAGTAGTAGTGTATAGTCTGGTGTGGTTGTGGTGGTAGTAGTGTATAGTCTGGTGTGGTTGTGGTGGTAGTGTATAGTCTGGTCTGATTGTGGAGGTAGTAGTGTATAGTCTGGTCTGATTGTGGTGGTAGTAGTGTATAGTCTGGTGTTGTGGTGGTGGTAGTAGTGTATAGTTTGGTCTGATTGTGGAGGTAGTAGTGTATAGTCTGGTCAGATTGTGGAGGTAGTAGTGTATAGTCTGGTGTGTTTGTTGTGGTAGTAGTGTATAGTGTGGTTGTGGTGGTAGTAGAGTATAGTCTGGTCTGATTGTGGTGGTAGTAGTGTATAGTCTGGTGTGGTTGTGGTGGTAGTAGTGTATAGTGTGGTTGTGGTGGTAGTAGTGTATTGTCTGGTGTTGTTGTGGTGGTAGTAGTGTATAGTCTGGTGTGGTTGTGGTGGTAGTAGTGTATAGTGTGGTTGTGGTGGTAGTAGTGTATAGTCTGGTGTTGTTGTGGTGGTAGTAGTGTATAGTCTGGTGTGGTTGTGGTGGTAGTAGTGTATAGTCTGGTGTGGTTGTGGTGGTAGTAGTGTATAGTCTGGTGTTGTGGTGGTGGTGGTAGTAGTGTATAGTCTGGTCTGATTGTGGTGGTAGTAGTGTATAGTCTGGTGTTGTGGTGGTGGTGGTAGTAGTGTATAGTCTGGTCTGATTGTGGTGGTAGTAGTGTATAGTCTGGTGTGGTTGTGGTGGTAGATGTGTATAGTCTGGTGTGGTTGTGGTGGTAGTAGTGTATAGTGTGGTTGTGGTGGTAGTAGTGTATAGTCTGGTCTGATTGTGGTGGTAGTAGTGTATAGTCTGGTGTGGTTGTGGTGGTAGTAGTGTATAGTCTGGTCTGATTGTGGAGGTAGTAGTGTATAGTCTGGTCTGATTGTGGTGGTAGTAGTGTATAGTCTGGTGTTGTGGTGGTGGTAGTAGTGTATAGTGTGGTTGTGGTAGTAGTTTATTGTCCGGTGTTGTTGTGGTGGTAGTAGTAGTGTATTGTGTGGTTGTGGTGGTAGTAGTGTATTGTCCGGTGTTGTTGTGGTGGTAGTAGTAGTGTATTGTGTGGTTGTGGTAGTAGTTGTGGTAGTAGTAGTGTATAGTCTGGTCTGATTGTGGTGGTAGTAGTGTATAGTCTGGTCTGATTGTGGTGGTAGTAGTGTATAGTCTGGTGTTGTGGTGGTGGTAGTAGTGTATTGTGTGGTTGTGGTAGTAGTGTATAGCCTGGTGTGGTTGTGGTAGTAGTGTATAGTGTGGTTGTGGTAGTAGTGTATAGCCTGGTGTGGTTGTGGTGGTAGTAGTGTATAGTCTGGTGTGGTGGTGGTAGTAGTAGTGTATTGTCTGGTGTGGTTGTGGTAGTAGTAGTGTATAGTCTGGTCTGATTGTGGTGGTAGTAGTGTATAGTCTGGTCTGATTGTGGTGGTAGTAGTGTATAGTCTGGTTGTGGTGGTAGTAATGTATAGTCTGGTTGTGGTGGTAGTGTATAATGTGTTGGTCGTAGTGAATAGTCTGGTGTTCTTGTGGTAGTAGTGTATAGCCTGGTGTGGTTGTGGTAGTAGTGTATAGTGTGGTTGTGGTAGTAGTGTATAGCCTGGTGTGGTTGTGGTGGTAGTAGTGTATAGTCTGGTGTGGTGGTGGTAGTAGTAGTGTATTGTCTGGTGTGGTTGTGGTAGTAGTAGTGTATAGTCTGGTCTGATTGTGGTGGTAGTAGTGTATAGTCTGGTCTGATTGTGGTGGTAGTAGTGTATAGTCTGGTTGTGGTGGTAGTAATGTATAGTCTGGTTGTGGTGGTAGTAATGTATAGTCTGGTTGTGGTGGTAGTAGTGTATAGTCTGGTGTGGTTGCGGTGGTAGTGTATAATGTGTTGGTCGTAGTGAATAGTCTGGTGTTCTTGTGGTAGTTGTGTATAGCCTGGTGTGGTTGTAGTGTATAGTCTGGTCTGATTGTGGTAGTAGTGTATAGTCTGGTGTGGTTGTGGTGGTAGTGTATAATGTGTTGGTCGTAGTGAATAGTCTGGTGTTCTTGTGGTAGTTGTGTATAGTCTGGTCTGTTTGTGGTGGTAGTAGTGTATAGCCTGGTGTGGTTGTGGTGGTAGTAGTGTATAGTCTGGTGTTGTGGTGGTGGTAGTAGTGTATAGTGTGGTTGTGGTAGTAGTTTATTGTCCGGTGTTGTTGTGGTGGTAGTAGTAGTGTATTGTGTGGTTGTGGTGGTAGTAGTGTATTGTCCGGTGTTGTTGTGGTGGTAGTAGTAGTGTATTGTGTGGTTGTGGTAGTAGTAGTGTATAGTCTGGTCTGATTGTGGTGGTAGTAGTGTATAGTCTGGTCTGATTGTGGTGGTAGTAGTGTATAGTCTGGTGTTGTGGTGGTGGTAGTAGTGTATTGTGTGGTTGTGGTAGTAGTGTATAGCCTGTTGTGGTAGTAGTGTATAGTGTGGTTGTGGTAGTAGTGTATAGCCTGGTGTGGTTGTGGTGGTAGTAGTGTATAGTCTGGTGTGGTGGTGGTAGTAGTAGTGTATTGTGTGGTGTGGTTGTGGTAGTAGTAGTGTATAGTCTGGTCTGATTGTGGTGGTAGTAGTGTATAGTCTGGTCTGATTGTGGTGGTAGTAGTGTATAGTCTGGTTGTGGTGGTAGTAATGTATAGTCTGGTTGTGGTGGTAGTGTATAATGTGTTGGTCGTAGTGAATAGTCTGCTGTTCTTGTGGTAGTAGTGTATAGCCTGGTGTGGTTGTGGTAGTAGTAGTGTATAGTCTGGTGTGGTTGTGGTAGTAGTGTATAGTGTGGTTGTGGTAGTAGTGTATAGCCTGGTGTGGTTGTGGTGGTAGTAGTGTATAGTCTGGTGTGGTGGTGGTAGTAGTAGTGTATTGTCTGGTGTGGTTGTGGTAGTAGTAGTGTATAGTCTGGTCTGATTGTGGTGGTAGTAGTGTATAGTCTGGTTGTGGTGGTAGTAGTGTATAGTCTGGTTGTGGTGGTAGTAATGTATAGTCTGGTTGTGGAGGTAGTAGTGTATAGTCTGGTCTGATTGTGGTGGTAGTAGTGTATAGTCTGGTCTGATTGTGGTGGTAGTAGTGTATAGTCTGGTGTGGTTGTGGTGGTAGTAGTGTATAGTCTGGTCTGATTGTGGTGGTAGTAGTGTATAGTCTGGTCTGATTGTGGTGGTAGTAATGTATAGTCTGGTTGTGGTGGTAGTAGTGTATAGTCTGGTTGTGGTGGTAGTAATGTATAGTCTGGTTGTGGAGGTAGTAGTGTATAGTCTGGTCTGATTGTGGTGGTAGTAGTGTATAGTCTGGTCTGATTGTGGTGGTAGTAGTGTATAGTCTGGTGTGGTTGTGGTGGTAGTAGTGTATAGTCTGGTCTGGTTGTGGTGGTAGTAGTGTATAGTCTGGTGTGGTTGTGGTGGTAGTGTATAATGTGTTGGTCGTAGTGAATAGTCTGGTGTTCTTGTGGTAGTTGTGTATAGCCTGGTGTGGTTGTAGTGTATAGTCTGGTCTGATTGTGGTAGTAGTGTATAGTCTGGTGTGGTTGTGATGGTAGTGTATAATGTGTTGGTCGTAGTGAATAGTCTGGTGTTCTTGTGGTAGTTGTGTATAGTCTGGTGTGGTTGTGGTGGTAGTAGTGTATGGTCTGATTGTGGTGGTAGTGTATAGTTTGGTGTGGTTGTGGTGGTAGTGTATAATGTGTTGGTCGTAGTGAATAGTCTGGTGTTCTTGTGGTGGTAGTGTATAGTCTGGTGTGGTTGTATTGTATAGTCTGGACTGATTGTGGTGGTATTGTATAGTCTGGTGTTGTTGTGGTGGTAGTGTATAGTCTGTTGTCGTGGTAGTGTATAGTCTAGTGTGGTTGTATTGTATAGTCTGGACTGATTGTGGTGGTATTGTATAGTCTGGTGTTGTTGTGGTGGTAGTGTATAGTCTGTTGTGGTGGTAGTGTATAGTCTGGTGTGGTTGTAGTGTATAGTCTGGTCTGATTGTGGTGGTAGTGTATAGTCTGGTGTTGTTGTGGTGGTAGTGTATAGTATGTTGTGGTGGTAGTGTATAGTCTGGTGTGGTTGTATTGTATAGTCTGGTCTGATTGTGGTGGTAGTGTACAGTCTGGTGTTGTTGTGGTGGTAGTGTATAGTCTGTTGTGGTGGTAGTGTATAGTCTGGTGTGGTGGTGGTGTATAGTCTGGTGTGGTTGTAGTGTATAGTCTGGTGTTGTTATGGTGGTAGTGTATAGTCTGTTGTGGTGGTAGTGTATAGTCTGGTGTGGTTGTAGTGTATAGTCTGGTCTGATTGTGGTGGTATTGTATAGTCTGGTGTTGTTGTGGTGGTAGTGTATAGTCTGTTGTGGTGGCAGTGTATAGTCTGGTGTGGTTGTGGTAGTAGTGTATAGTGTGGTTGTGGTTGTATTGTATAGTCTGGTCTGATTGTGGTGGTAGTGTATAGTCTGGTGTGGTTGTATTGTATAGTCTGGTCTGATTGTGGTGGTAGTGTATAGTCTGGTGTGGTTGTAGTGTATAGTCTGGTCTGATTGTGGTGGTATTGTATAGTCTGGTGTTGTTGTGGTGGTAGTGTATAGTCTGGTGTGGTGGTAGTGTATAGTCTGGTCTGATTGTGGTGGTATTGTATAGTCTGGTGTTGTTGTGGTGGTAGTGTATAGTCTGTTGTGGTGGTAGTGTATAGTCTGGTGTGGTTGTAGTGTATAGTCTGGTCTGATTGTGGTGGTAGTGTATAGTCTGGTGTTGTTGTGGTGGTAGTGTATAGTATGTTGTGGTGGTAGTGTATAGTCTGGTGTTGTTGTGGTGGTAGTGTATAGTATGTTGTGGTGGTAGTGTATAGTCTGGTGTGGTTGTATTGTATAGTCTGGTCTGATTGTGGTGGTAGTGTATAGTCTGGTGTTGTGGTGGTAGTGTATAGTCTGTTGTGGTGGTAGTGTATAGTCTGGTGTGGTGGTAGTGTATAGTCTGGTGTGGTTGTAGTGTATAGTCTGGTGTTGTTGTGGTGGTAGTGTATAGTCTGTTGTGGTGGTAGTGTATAGTCTGGTGTGGTTGTAGTGTATAGTCTGGTCTGATTGTGGTGGTATTGTATAGTCTGGTGTTGTTGTGGTGGTAGTGTATAGTCTGTTGTGGTGGTAGTGTATAGTCTGGTGTGGTTGTATTGTATAGTCTGGTCTGATTGTGGTGGTAGTGTATAGTCTGGTGTGGTTGTATTGTATAGTCTGGTCTGATTGTGGTGGTATTGTATAGTCTGGTGTGGTTGTAGTGTATAGTCTGGTCTGATTGTGGTGGTATTGTATAGTCTGGTGTGGTTGTAGTGTATAGTCTGGTCTGATTGTGGTGGTATTGTATAGTCTGGTGTGGTTGTATTGTATAGTCTGGTCTGATTGTGGTGGTGGTGTATAGTCTGGTGTGGTTGTATTGTATAGTCTGGTCTGATTGTGGTGGTGGTGTATAGTCTGGTGTGGTTGTATTGTATAGTCTGGTCTGATTGTGGTGGTAGTGTATAGTCTGGTGTGGTTGTGGTGGTAGTGTATAATGTGTTGGTCGTAGTGAATAGTCTGGTGTTCTTGTGTTAGTAGTGTATAGCCTGGTGTGGTTTTGGTAGTAGTGTACAGCTCACAGTCTCTTTAGTCTGGTGTGGTGGTGGTGGTGGTAGTGTATAGCTCACGATTTAGGCTGTGGTTTATGATCCTCGCGGCCAGCCCATTAAACTTGCTGCTCTTTTGTAAAGGTTGTCTGGCTCTTAAATGGTGTCATCTTTATTGATGTTTCTCCCTCCCCCTCTCGTGTACAGAAATATGCTGGATGGCCCTGGTTTAAATTCAATTCCCTAACACAAGCCTGAATGGATACAGCAAATTAATGTCTTCCTTTCACAGACACACACACACACCTCGCTCCACACACACACCTCGCTCCACACACCACGTCCCGTTTAGCCCTGACGATATAGCGGCCGTAAATGTGGCTGCCCGCGTGAACGGGTCCACAAATCACGACAAGGGAGATGAGATGACCGTGTACCGTCGTCCCCAACGCCAGCGTCAGGAAGGAGCGCGGCAGAGGACAGGCTGTAAAAAGGAGGACAGAGGACAGGAGTAAAAAATAAAAAAAGGAGTGAAGCATTTGCTGTAACTATCTTTTCTGCATCATTGTACTGTTCTACAGGCTCGCTTTCCACCCAGTCTCTTTGCTGCTGTTTATCTATAACCCTGGTATGTTCTTGTTGCTCAGACACTAAAACGCTTCTGTAACAGCCACTTACGGCGTCTAGCTTCAACATCTCTCTGTATTACTTGATGTGTACAGTAGATGCTCTGATAGGGTAGCTCGTTTGGCTTTCATGGAGACTGGAGCTGTGTCTCTGAGCTAAGGTCCCAATCTAAATGTGATGCACAGAGGACTAACAGACAGACAGAGCCTAACTATTGATCTTCTGAGACTTTCATGCTCTCTTAACTACTGTACCCTCGAATGCTTCTGTCTATACGTGACACAGTCAGTCTCAGTCTGTGGTTGCTTTTATGGTCTGGCTGGTTATCTGTTCTTCAGTATCACACGGGGGATCTGAGGAGTGGATGAGTGGAGCCGGGGGACGGAAAGGAAGCACTGTGTTATCGCTCACCATGCTGTCTGAGGCTGTCCCCCCCCCCCCCCCCCATGCTGCTAATGACTGCTAATTGTGGCACGGCAGGGGGAGAGATGCTATGAGCTGAATATTGTACCCTCACTGCCTGGTCTGGTGCTGCTGGGGATCCTGGAATAACAACCTTCCATTCAATCAAGTCGATTGATCACTAAGTCCATTAATTAATAAGGGTATTGACTCCTCTATCCATTTTGGTTTATAGTTACTAGATCATACCACCAACCGCTCCCTTCTCTCTGTATCCAGACTGCTGAATTACACCCTTGTTTTTTGGGGCTCAAAGATTGGCATTGAAGAAGTATCCCTGGGAGATGCTCCTCTCAGTTCAGCTGAAATTAGGACATGTTTTACGGTAGAAGGCTGATCTAAACAGTGCAGGGAAGGCCTGTTCCAAAGGGAGGCCTGTGTTCTATCTATTTCTGGAGGAGTTTTGATCTGAGGGAAGCGAGCTGCTGGTGTCTGGCACTTACCGAATTCACTCTTATTTATCCTTTGACAGATGAGTTTCTCCATTTGTAAATCTACTCTTAATCTCTCTCCATCCCTCTGCCCCCCCCCTTGCCGAAGCTCGCCTTCAACTTTCTCTCACTTTCAATCTCTCCCTCACTTCTTCTTCATAACCTCTTGTTCCTCCCTCTCTCCTCTTCTTCCTTCTCCTCTCCTCTTCTTCCTCTCTCCTATCCTCACCTTCTTCCTCTCTCCTCTCCACTTCTTCCTCCACCTCTCCTCTTCTTCCTCCCTCTCTCTCCTCTCCTTGTTAGTTAGACAAGTAGGAGAATGTTGTCTGACCAGTTGAACTAGGCTGAGGAGAGCTTATCCATGATAGACAAGCAGGGATATATCCTCAATGTCCTATAGCTGCTCATTGTATGAACCCGAGCTGCCAACGGTTAAGCCACAGAATGAGAGAACAGGAGCCTAAACTAATGCATCGCAACGCCGCAGTTCTTCCCTGTAATAAGTTTCCTTTGCCTGGGCTCCGCTCCGTGTTTCATTTGGAATGGGATTTGTCAGAGGAGAGAAAGTAATGTTCATCTGAAGTGCCTGACCTGTTTCTTTGTCCTGAGCTAACTCTCCCGTATCGCTCTATCTCTCATTTCAGCAAGGAAATTTCCCTCTTGTTTCAAACCCAATTTTCCTAAAACTCCAGACGTCAGCAGGTAGCAGCAGGCCGCCTCTGCCTCTCCGCCCAGCCTAACACACTTTGTGTCCAATTAAACTCTCTCTCACCCTCCATCTTTCACTCTCTCTCGCTCCTTCCCTGCCTCCTTACTTCTCTCTGTCCGTCAGTCTATCACTCACTCTATCTTGTTAAACACAACCACACCAGTCCAATTAAAGGTTTATATGCATAACAGAAATAAAGAGCCTGGATTTACACTTTGTTTCCTCTTACTTATTCATTACCTTTCCCTCAAACTCCTCCCTCTCTCAAACTCCCTGTCTTTGATTACTTCCTCCCATCCCTCCTTTCTTTCGTCCGCCTGTTCCTCTATCTTTCTTTCTCCCCCCCTCAATCCCTCCCTCTTTCTTCACTCTCTCGCTGTTTGGCCCTCACCCCCCTCCACTGCTCCACCTCTCCGTCCCTGTAGCAGATGGTGGCTGTCAGAGGTGGACAGGTAACAGACGACCCAGTATCCCTCCCAGGCATACAGTCTCTGCCCTGGCCAGTCCCCTCCAACCTGCCCACCACCCCCTTCCACCTTTCTCCTCCCAACACCACCCCCTTCCACCTCAAACCCCCTGCGGCCTTCCTCCTCCCATCACCAGCCCCCTCCAACCTTTCTCCTCCCACCACCAGCCCCCTCCAACCTTCCTCCCCCCACCACCAGCCCCCTCCAACCTTCCTCCTCCCACCACCAGCCCCCTCCACCCTTCCTCCAACCCCCTGCAACCCACCTCGTTCCCCTCGTCTCCAGTTCCTCCTCAGTCTCCTCCCCTCCCTCTCCTCTGGGCTGATATCTGGCGGGCCGTCTCTTCCCCCCAGTGGCGCGGGCCTTCTGGACAGAGCAGATGGTGAGAGCGGACCGGGAGGAGACGTCCTCTAACCTGGGAGTCTGGCCAGCCCCGGCCCACGGCGAACGCCTGATGCCAGCCTAATGGACCTGGACAGAGCTTGGGGTGTGTGTGTGTTTGTAATTTTTGGTTGTGTTGCTTGGTTATTTATGTCTCTGTGTTTGTTTCTCTGCAGCTTCAAACTTAAAGATTTTTGTATAATATAAGTATTGTGTGTGTATGCACATGTGTGACTGATTCTTCTAATTTCTAATTGTGTAAATTCAGCTAAAAACCTCACTAATTGTGAGGTCAAAGGTTGGGGTTCAGCAGACCAGGGTCAAATGGTCACACTGTGGATGGAAACA
Organism: Oncorhynchus mykiss; assembly: GCF_057628025.1. Lineage (NCBI taxonomy): Eukaryota > Metazoa > Chordata > Actinopteri > Salmoniformes > Salmonidae > Oncorhynchus > Oncorhynchus mykiss. Next base: position 58,874,337 of record NC_143034.1, read on the forward strand.
GGGATGCTGCTGATGTGTGAATGTGAGGTTTGTAAGGATCAGCAGTTCATATTCAGTTTCAACACTGAAGAAACCTTCCGTGAACAGGCTTATCACAGGCTTAGAGTAGACCAGGCTCACTGTTAAATAAGCATAACTCACTCAGAGGCATGGGCTTGAAACTGTCCAAGCAGCACACACTCACAGCAAGCTCTCCAGAGGCTGAGGATTAGAACCATTTACTAGCTGTGCGTGCAAGTAGGGGTGTGTGTTCACTCCATCTGACATGTACTGTATATTGAGAAAGACATAGAGTTCAGAAGAAGAGCGTTTGTATGTGACAGATAATGAATCCCTCTATTAGATGTACAGTGCCTTGCGAAAGTATTCGGCCCCCTTGAACTTTGCGACCTTTTGCCACATTTCAGGCTTCAAACATAAAGATATAAAACTGTATTTTTTTGTGAAGAATCAACAACAAGTGGGACACAATCATGAAGTGGAACGACATTTATTGAATATTTCAAACTTTTTTAACAAATCAAAAACTGAAAAATTGGGCGTGCAAAATTATTCAGCCCCCTTAAGTTAATACTTTGTAGCGACACCTTTTGCTGCGATTACAGCTGTAAGTCGCTTGGGGTATGTCTCTATCAGTTTTGCACATCGAGAGACTGAAATTTTTTCCCATTCCTCCTTGCAAAACAGCTCGAGCTCAGTGAGGTTGGATGGAGAGCATTTGTGAACAGCAGTTTTCAGTTCTTTCCACAGATTCTCGATTGGATTCAGGTCTGGACTTTGACTTGGCCATTCTAACACCTGGATATGTTTATTTTTGAACCATTCCATTGTAGATTTTGCTTTATGTTTTGGATCATTGTCTTGTTGGAAGACAAATCTCCGTCCCAGTCTCAGGTCTTTTGCAGACTCCATCAGGTTTTCTTCCAGAATGGTCCTGTATTTGGCTCCATCCATCTTCCCATCAATTTTAACCATCTTCCCTGTCCCTGCTGAAGAAAAGCAGGCCCAAACCATGATGCTGCCACCACCATGTTTGACAGTGGGGATGGTGTGTTCAGCTGTGTTGCTTTTACGCCAAACATAACGTTTTGCATTGTTGCCAAAAAGTTCAATTTTGGTTTCATCTGACCAGAGCACCTTCTTCCACATGTTTGGTGTGTCTCCCAGGTGGCTTGTGGCAAACTTTAAACAACACTTTTTATGGATATCTTTAAGAAATGGCTTTCTTCTTGCCACTCTTCCATAAGGCCAGATTTGTGCAATATACGACTGATTGTTGTCCTATGGACAGAGTCTCCCACCTCAGCTGTAGATCTCTGCAGTTCATCCAGAGTGATCATGGGCCTCTTGGCTGCATCTCTGATCAGTCTTCTCCTTGTATGAGCTGAAAGTTTAGAGGGACGGCCAGGTCTTGGTAGATTTGCAGTGGTCTGATACTCCTTCCATTTCAATATTATCGCTTGCACAGTGCTCCTTGGGATGTTTAAAGCTTGGGAAATCTTTTTGTATCCAAATCCGGCTTTAAACTTCTTCACAACAGTATCTCGGACCTGCCTGGTGTGTTCTTTGTTCTTCATGATGCTCTCTGCGCTTTTGACGGACCTCTGAGACTATCACAGTGCAGGTGTATTTATACGGAGACTTGATTACACACAGGTGGATTGTATTTATCATCATTAGTCATTTAGGTCAACATTGGATCATTCAGAGATCCTCACTGAACTTCTGGAGAGCGTTTGCTGCACTGAAAGTAAAGGGGCTGAATAATTTTGCACGCCCAATTTTTCAGTTTTTGATTTGTTAAAAAAGTTTGAAATATCCAATAAATGTCGTTCCACTTCATGATTGTGTCCCACTTGTTGTTGATTCTTCACAAAAAAAAAATACAGTTTTATATCTTTATGTTTGAAGCCTGAAATGTGGCAAAAGGTCGCAAAGTTCAAGGGGGCCGAATACTTTCGCAAGGCACTGTACATTAGAGAGGGGCTGATAACAGAGGTGTCTGATTAGATTAGCCTCTGTGTGTGTGTTCACCTGCACCGTAGAGAGAGACATTCTGTATGACTACAGTGCAAGCAGAGAAACACTTTCCAGTCTGTTGCTGAAGTGTATTCATGGCTATTTCCCAAAATTAGTTTTAAATGAATTAATAGCAGAAAGAGCAACTCAATGAGCTCAGCCTAGTTTCCCTCATTTGCCTAGCGAGTCCAAACGGATTGTTGTTCTCCCATGACACAGTTCTTCTCCAATCCCTTCCTGTTATTAAATATTAAAATCACTGCAATGACTCTGTTTAGCAAACTCTCAGGGGATCAGGCAGCCAACACCATTACAGCACTGATGATTGCATTGCTTTGTTTTTGTTTAGTTTCATTTTTTAACACAGTTCCGTTAGCATGTCGACAGTCTAAATGTTGACCGTCGGTATCCATATCGTGCTGGTTAGATGTTACATGTTCATTAACATGATTACCAACAGATATGTACATGTATACACGCAGGCACACACACACACATACTTTCATGCACACGTGCAAGCATGGATACGCACACATACAGGCATGCAAATTCCAAATGACTTCACACTCCCACACTTGTCCTCTGATACTTTCTTCTCAGGTCTGCACCTGGCTATCCCAAACAAATGAGTCAGGGGAACAATTTGCACTGTCTGTTTAAAAATAAAATCATTTCATATTCCCTCGTTTTATATTATTGTCGTCCACAATAAAATCGGGGAGGGGACAGATGTCTGACAGCACTGGCCTGATTTTGACGAAGACATGAGTGAATGCGTCTTGTATTAGATTTGGCATTTACACAACACTAATTGGCCAGATGGTGGCGCTATAACAAGACTTTGAAAGGTCACTCAACTCACCCCATTTGACCTAAAGTGATTTGGTACATAAGTCCCTCTCCTCACAAGGAATACATTTGCCTCGGGACCTAAAGTCATGTGATTTGGTACATAAGTCCCTCTCCTCACAAGGAATAAATTTGCCTCGGGACCCATGAGGTCAACCATGATGGATTTTCCACCTTTTACAATTTAGTGAAAAACACCTAAAACGCAACTCTTCAGATTGACCTATCTGCATGAAACTTAATATCTCTCTCAACCAATATTTATCAGATTGTACCTAAAACAACATGGCTGCTGTTGACCAATAAACATTTGCGTGGTCTGGCACATAAATGCATATAAATATGTCAAGGATTTTATTTATTTGTTATTTTACCAGGTAAGTTGACTGAGAACACATTCTCATTTACAGCAACGACCTGGGGAATAGTTACAGGGGAGAGGAGGGGGAGGAATGAGCCAATTGTAAACTGGGGATTATTAGGTGACCATGATGGTTTTGAGGGCCAGATTGGGAATTCAGCCAGGACACCGGGGTTAACACCCCTACTCTTACGATAAGTGCCATGGGATCTTTAATGACCTCAGAACACCCGTTTAACATCCCATCCAAAAGACAGAACTCTACACAGGGCAGTGTCCCCAGTCACTGCCCTGGGGTATTGGGATATTTTTTTTAAATCAGAGTTAAGTGTGCCTCCTACTGGCCCTCCATCACCATCTGGTCTCCCATCAGGGACTGACCAGGACCAACCCTGCTTAGCTTCAGAAGCAAGCCAGCAGTGGTATGCAGGGTGGTATGCTGCTGGATATTTGTATTGTAACAACATTTGGTACACATGTTGCAAACACTGTCAAAACTCAACATATGCAGGAACATTCATATCGACCACACAGTGGTGCTATAAAGAGCAGGAAGTATTCATATCCCTTGACTTATTCCACATTTTGTTGTGTTACAACCTGCATTTAAAATAGATTCAACATGTTTTTAGAAATGTTTGCAAATTTATTGAAAATTAAATACAGAAATATCTAATTTACATAAGTATTCACACCCCTGAGTCAATACTTTGAAGCACCTTTTGCAGCGATTAAAGCTGTGAGTCTTTCTTGTTAAATCTCTAAGATTTTTCCACACCTGTATTGTGCAACATTTGTTCTTTTCAAAATTATTCAAGCTCTGTCAAGTTTGTTGTTGATCATTGCTTGTAACCATTTTCAGGTCTTGCAATAGATTTTCAAGTAGATTGAAGTCAAAACTGTAACTCAGCCACTTGGGAACATTTAACTGTCTTCTTGGTAAGCAACTCCAGTCCAGTGTAGATTTGGTCTTGTGTTTTAGGTTATTGTCCTCCTGAAAGGTAAATTAATCTCCCAGTGTCTGGTGGAAAGCAGACTGAACCAGGTTTTCCTCTATAATTGTGCCTGTGCTTAGCTCCATTCTGTTTCTTTTTTATCCTGAAAAACTCCCCAGTCCTTAATGATTACAAGTATACCCATGAAATGATGCAGCCACCACTATGCTTTAAAATATGGAGAGTGGTACTCAGTAACATGTTGCGTTGGATTTGCCACGGACATAACCATTTGTTTTCAGGACAAAAAGTGAATTTCTTTGCCACATTTTTTTTGCTATATTACTTTAGTGCCTTGTTGCAAACAGGATGCATGTTTTGGAATATTTTTTATTCTGTACAGTCTTACTTATTTTCACTCTGTCAGTTAGGTTAATATTGTGGAGTAACTACAATGTGGTTGATCCATCCTCAGTTTTCTCTTATCACAGCCTGGGTCTCCTAAGTGGTGCAGCGGTCTAAGGCACCGCAACTCAGTGCTAGAGGAGTCACTACAGACCCTGGTATGATTCCAGGCTGTATCACAACCGGCTGTGATTGGGTGTCCCATAGGGCGGCGTACAATTGGTCCAGCGTCATCCGGGTTTGGCCAGGGTAGGCCATCATTGTAAATAAGAATTTGTTCTTTAACTGACTTGCCTGGTTAAATGAAAATAAATAAACAGGCATTAAACTCTGTAATTGTTTTATAGTCACCATTGGCCTCATGGTGAAGTCACTGAGTGGTTTCCTTCCTCTCCGGCAACTGAGTCAGGAGGGACGCCTGTGTCTTTGTTGTGACTGGGTGTATTGATACACCATCCAACGTGTAATTAATAACTTTACCATGCTCAAAGGGATATTCAATGTCTGCTTTTTTATTTGGTGTTCTTTGGAAAACCTTTTGTGGTCTTTGTGGTTGAATCTGTGTTTGAAATGTACAGTACTGATCGACTGAGGGACCTTACAGATAATTGTTTGTGTGGTACAGAGATGAGGTATTCATTAAAAAATCATGTTAAAGGGATACTTCAGGAATTTGGAAACAAGTTCATCTGACTCTGGGGAAGTAGATAAAGGGCCTCATTGTCAAAATCTCAAAGTATCCCTTTAAAAACAATTATTGCACACAGTGAGTCCATACAACTTATTATGTGACTTGCTAAGTACGTTTTTACTCCTGAACTTATTTACCCCGATATCCCGAACACCACTGGCCTGATTTTTACAAAACCTGGGTGAATGATGCGTCTTGCCATAGAGATCTATTAGTTACAAAATCACACTCATTGGCCCAAAGGAGGTGCATCATTCGTGGGGGACGATATGTTTACTGTTGCCTTGTTTATCATTTCTGTCCATTTCGAGGAGGCTCCAATTCTCGTTCCTGGCAGGTTGTCTCTCATCTCATTTACTGTTTCTTGCTGTTTTGTAATAAGCGCTGTTGTAATTCTGTGTGTTATTAATGCCGGAGCGCACTGCATCCTGGGAGCCCTGGCTAGGCTGAGGCGAGGGCGTGCATCTGACACCCTGCGCCACCCGCCTTAGACCAACCACCCTCCAGAGAGGGAGAGGCTCGCCCAGGAGGTGACGCTAATGGGAGATTTTAACCACGTCTCTCCCCCTTCCTCTCTTTTTCTCTCCCTCTTTCCCTCCCTCGTTCTCTCTCTCCCTCCTGCTGGTCTGTGGATATGAGCCCAGAGCAAACACAGGCAGCTCTCATTAAGGGACTAGTGCTGGTATTAAATTTGCTGTTATTAGAGAGGCCTCCTTTAATTTCACTGGCACAGCAAACCACACACACCCCCACGAAGATTGCATTACATTTAGATGCTCTGTGTGTGTGTGTGTGTGTGTGTGTGTGTGTGTGTGTGTTTGCGCGTACTTGCGTTGGTGGGTGTGTACCTTAGAGGGGTGATGGAAGATGGGGGTGGTAATGGCAGCATCCATTATGGAGTGGGTTCTACTGCGTCAAGGTGTCAGCCCCTCTGAAAGTGATAGCCTGTAATAAGGCTGGGCAGAGGTTGGGTTTTCATGTGGGGTTCTCCGGCTGTGTATTTGGCTCTGCCTCACTGGGCCTCAGACAGATAGGGGGTCATTTTTCACATTTCTGCTCACACCCCCCCTGCCTGACACGACCAAGATGGACAAGATCCATACCATGACAAAGACTCTCTCACACAAAATCAATGGCAATTTCCATTATACAGAATGTGTAAGACAGTGTGTGTGTGTCAGTCTCTCAACAAGTGAGTTGACATAGAAATTCTTGCATATGGTACATTTGTCAAGCAGCGACTAGCGATCCCTCAAGGACATTTAATCACCTTCATCTGGATCTAACTCCAGCTGCCTGTGCTGTGCCTCTGTCATTGGGCATTCAGAACACGCCATGCTGAGTGACAGGGAGGAGGTAAAGTGACTGTGACAGGGGAACTGGCATCACGCTCTGTGACAGACAACCTCGCCATGATATCACCATGACAGGTGCATAAGAAGATGACTGAATGGGGAGACTGTGAGACAATACTAGAATATAATCGTTTTTTCTCTTGCTGAGCCAAAGGGGTCTGTTAGGGGGTCTACTAGAAGATTCTGTTTTCTACCGTGACCATTTGGTGTACTGTTGGAACAGGTGGTTAAGAGGCAACGCCGAGAACAAACCACAGGTGTCCGGTTCGCCTGTGATGACAAAGTGCCGGCACCACTTTCACACAAACAAACATGATGCAGGAAACATGACATGCCATAGTGGGACTTTATAGGACTATGGTTTCTTCTTGTTGGTGTGTTTGCGATTCACCAAGGCAGGCAGCCATTCATCCCGGCCCTTCTGTCTGTCTGTCTGTGGGAGCTGTAAAGCACCACGGTGTGTTCAGCTGTGACTGAGACTCATTAAAGGGGGAGAGCGTCCGTCATGGAGGCGCGGCTGTCTGAGTGTCGGCCGGCTGTCCTGCGGGGGACTTACAGGGGGACTGGGTGGCTCAGAGCTTCTCATCCACACAGAGAAGCCTAACGAACACCCCCCCCCCCCCCCCCCCCCCCTAACTGAACCCAACCTGCCGCTCCTCCATCATCCAGCTGGGGCTGGTCTCCTGTGATTCACTATGCCCCCCTGCCGCTATGCATCACACACTATCCCCACTCTCCAACCTGCCTCCCCTGCCTCTTAGCAGACAGACCTTTTATCAAGCACCTCCAGGGCATAGCTTAGTGATGGATGTTTATCAAGGAGGACATTGTTGTGGACCTGTTGTGTGGATCTCTGGAGTGTCCTCTGTCATGTTGTAATTGTCCTTCAAGTCCCATACTGCCTCTTTAGTAATTGTCAGCCATCTACTGCATGTTTACTGCTGTGGCATTGTGACTTGAGATGTTTGAGTGGACTTATGTGCACCTCTCAATCTCTCCCTGTCCATCCATATGGATGTCTATTGATCTCTTTATATGCATATTTCCATCCATCCATTGGTGTAGTGTGGTGTGAGAAATGCCTGGTTGATGTGTTATTTCCCTAGAAGAGCCAGAGCTGTATTGTGTTCTGTGCTCTCAGCAGCAGACAGCAGTGCTGGAAGGCCAACAGGACCACACTGCTGCTGGGCTCTCTGTCGGTCTGTGTCAGATCTCCACTGATGTGTTCAGCCATTCAGACACACTGGCTCAATATCTGCCTCACTCCTCATCCCCGCCCTCTATTATTTCTCTCTCGTTCTCTCTCTTTCTTCCTCTCTCTCTTTCCTTCTCTCTCACTCCACCTCTCTATCTCATCTCTTGTCCTCCCCTCTCTCCTATCCTCTCCTATCCTGTCTTTCCCTATGGGGGAGATTACCCCTACTCCACGGGCCATTCCAGATATTTAATTTCCAAATCCCTGTAGGTAACCACCCCCTCCTGTCACTCTCTCTCCATCCCTCTCTTTCTCTCTTCATTGTGTTAAGAGACAAACACAACGGAGGAAACCAAACACAATGGGGGCTGTTGATATATTAGAAGAGGTGGCATCTGTGAGGCTGGGGTCACCATGGTGCTCAAATGAGAAAGGACATCACTCATTTCCAACCTCAAATTGCCTTGCTCTCATCTCTGACCTTCTCTAAACAGCCTCACTCAAGCAATCCCCCAGCTTTTCCTTGAGACACGCACGCCAAGTACCAAGCTAGATCGCATGCACACGTGCACACATTCACTCACACCCACACATGTGCATTAAACACACACACACCCTTACCATACACATTTGACATAATATGTACCCTTCCTACAGAGAAAGAAATTATACCAAAAAAGATACATAATAATAATTATAATTCCCCTTTAAATGCACATCTAGCGAGAGAGGAATCTGTTGGTATAGCGACGTTTATGCTGTTAGGGCAACTACTGTAGCATGTCAAGGCACAGTTTGTAAAACAATGGCCACTCAATTTATACAAATAATCAATTATCAAATAATATATACTGACCAAAAATATAAACGCAACATGTAAAGTGTTGGTTTCATGAGATGAAATAAAAGATCCCAGAAATGTTCCACACCCACAAAAAGCTAATTTCTCTCAAATTGTGTGCACAAATTTGTTTACATCCCTGTTCCAGTTCCCAACAAAATATCCAGCAACTTCGCACAGCCATTGGAGAGGATTGGGACAACATTCCACAGGCCACAATCAACAGCCTGATCAACTCTGCGAAAGAGATGTGTCGCGCTGCATGAGGCAAATGGTGGTCACACCAGATACTGACTGGTTTTCTGATCCACGACCCTACCTTTTTTTGATGATATCTATGCATATAATCAAATGCATATCTGTATTCCCAGTCATGTAAAATTCATAGATTAGGGCCTAATGAATTTATTTCAATTGACTGATTTCCTTATATGTGTATTTATTATGGATCCCCATTAGCCAAGGCAGCAGCAACTCTTCCTGGGGTCTGGCAGAATTAAGGCAGGTATACAATTTTAAAAACATTACAGTACATTCATTACAGAATTCACAACACACTATGTGCCCTCAGGCCCATACTCCACTATTTTATTAAATACGTTTTTTGGGGGTATCTGTACTTCACTGAGAAATGCCTATTTTTTTTACAACTTTTACTTTCACTCCACTACATTCCTGAAGAAAATATTTACTTTTTACTGCCATATATTTTTCCTGACACCGAAAAGTACTCCTTACATTTGGAATGTTTAGCAGGACAGGTGAAAGAGAACGCGATCTTGTAGACTCACTTAACACTATTGCTTTGTTTGTCTAGTGTTGGAGTGCGTCTCTGGCTATCCGTTAATAAAAAAATGTAATGTGGCCGTGTGGTTTGCCTAATATAAGGAATTTTAAGTGATTTTAAACTTTGACTTTTATTCAAGTAGTTTGTTACAGGACTTTTCATTGAGTCATTTTATATTAAGGTATCTTTACTTTTACTCAAGTATGACAATTGGGTACTTTTGCCACCACTGCACTTTCCCCATGAGTGTGTATGGTCCAGAATGTTATATCTGACATTTCTCCAATAGATGAGCAGACGAGCCATAGTGTAGATTAGCCCCGCTACCTTCCGTCAGATGCAGCCCTGTTCAGATAACATCATCACGTTTTAATGCAGACATAAACACAGCACTGTGTTCTAATTGGCCAGAGATATGACAACATTAAAGGGTGTCAGCACAGAGAACAGCGTTTTAATTCTGGGTTAATGATGATGTTTATTTCCCCCGGTACTCATTCCTAAGAGCTATGGCTTTATGCAGTAGTAGTGGCTAGCTGTAGCTGTGGTCTCTATGGGGAGAATACTGAATTCTGTCTTAAGGTAGTTTAGCTAAGAATCTCTCCTTCCCTCTGTAAGTTCTTTATCAGGAAGTAGCAGCACATTAACCTCAGAGCGGATTATGGCGTGTAACAGAGCCGGGCTGCCGGGACACAGTGTGACTGGGCTCCTCTGGGTTCAGATTAGAGCCAACCTCTGTGTAAGTCACTGATAGTGAACTGTGCTTCCTCAACCTCCTCTCTCTCTCCATTCCCTGGTCATCTGAAGCTGCTGTGTGGTTCTGGAGTAGATCCTTACAGCAGGGCCAGGGTAGTACTGCTGCTCTGATAGAAATCACTCAGATTTATCTGGCCTCACAGACAACACCCCTTTCCCTAATCACAGTAGAATCAAATCAAATCAAATGTATTTATATAGCCCTTCGTACATCAGCTGATATCTCAAAGTGCTGTACAGAAACCCAGCCTAAAACCCCAAACAGCAAGCAATGCAGGTGTAGAAGCACGGAAGTGATCTGAATACCTGTGGAGAAAAGACAGAACACCATGAGCAGAGATGAAATGAAAACATAGCCACAATTTACTGTATAGGAATGAAAGGCAGTCTATTTCTGACACTGAGGAACAACTTAAATGTCACATTATAAATTGGCAATAACTGTAATATTGTGCTGACATAAAGGCTAAAGGGTATAGACTGACGAGTTTCTGCAGATATTTCTGTAATGAATTTCTGTGTTGTGAGCGATATAAATATATTAAGAAAGAAAGGTCAAAAGAAAGAAAGAAGGAGCAAAAAAAACTGTGAAAGAAAAGGTGAATGAGGGAGGGAGGGGAGGGTTAGCATATTCTACTTTAATGACTGATCTTCTTGTAACTGCCGTGTGTTAATGTTGGTGATGACGAGACAGGGATTAGCATGGAGAGGAGTGCTGATGGGGAGATGAGTGAGGTGATAGATTTATATCCTGCCCTGACAGCCCAGGGAGAGATTTATTTCCTCTTTACGACTCTTTAAAAGACGCTCATGCCATGAGAGACCGACTGAGAGAGAGACCGACAGAGAGAGAGACCGACTGAGATAGACCAACTGAGAGAGAAACCCGACTGAGAGAGCGACTAAGCAAGAGACTGATTACTGCCAGGCTATGCCACAGAGTTGGTACTCGACTATTCCTCTCTCTCTGTGTGTGTGTGTGTGTGTGTGTGTGTGTGTGTGGAGGAACTGTGATTGATTGCGTTTCAGAGTGCTTGTGCCGTTTGAGAGAGAGAGAGAGAGAGAGAGAGAGAGAGAGAGAGAGAGAGAGAGAGAGAAAAAAAAACCTGTGGGCTGTTTGCGTGGTATGGCTTTTGGGACTTTCGTTTGATTAAGTGAGAGTGCTGTCACTGTGACCAATGAGAGCGATGATTTTATACCCTTTTATGCAATATTATACTGAAGAAGGAAATTATGACAGTTTTAGATCTCTTAAATGTCCCTTGTCTTGTTGAATCTGCAGGAACTAGAAAATACTGGGACATTGCTCCAGGACTAATCAGAAACTGCTTTAAAGTCATTGGAGAGAATTTCTTCATTTTCTTTATTCTCTTTTTTCTTCAAATTAAGAAATATTTAATTTCATTATCACTATAATAACTCCTTTACATTTATAGTTTTTTATCATCAAAATAGGGTTCAGAAATCTGCCTGCTGTTCAAAGTCACGTTCACACACACACACACACACACACACACACACACACACACACACTTACTGATTATATTATTATTCTGCTAGAGCCTATACGTGAAGACCAAGGTGGTAATACAGTCACTCCACACTAAAGACGTACAGTAATATGACCACTGATTGGTCTTTCCTGTCTCATCTACCTTCCCTCCAATGAACATGTGAGTGTCAGTATAGCTGGCAGTGAAGAGGCTCTCCATCAAGACACTGCAGTGATCCCCTGGGGTGATGACGCTGCTCAAATGTCAAGCTAAATGAGCAGGCCAACGTGCCTCTGCATGTTGTTCTATCTGCCCCTGTTAATTTCTGTAATGTTGTCACCCCCTGCTCTCTCTGCCAATAGCCCTGTTGTCCTCCAGTCCTCACCCCACCCACCACACCCTGTGGCTCTCTCAGACCACCAGGGGTCAGTTGCTCATTTATAGGTTTAATTAAAGCCTTGTTAATTATTTAGCCACCTCCGGGGCAGAGTCCATCTCTGCCCCCTGAGCTTGATCAGTATCGGACTGCATGTTTAAGAGAAGGCCCTGAGCTAAACGGCTCTCTCTCTCGCTATCTCTTTCTCTCTCTTGCTCTCTCTCTCTATCACTCTCTCTCTCTTTCTTTATCACTGTCTCTCTAACTCTCTGTCTCTCTCAATTCAATTTTAGGGCTTTTCTGGCATGGTAAACATGTTTACATTGCCTAAGCAAGTGAAGTAGATAATAAACAAAAGTGAAATAAACAATTCACTTTTTTTTTTCAAAAGAATAAAACGAAAGAATAAAAACATTTCAAATATCATATTATGTGCAAATAGTTAAAGTACAAAAGGGAAAATAAATACACATAAATATGGGTTGTATTTACAATGGTGTGTGTTCTTCACTGGTTGCCCTTTTCTTGTGGCAACAGGCCACAAGTCTTGCTGCTGTGATGGCACGCTGTGGTATTTCACCCAAAAGATATGGGAGTTAATCAAAATTGGGTTTATTTTCAAATTCTTTGTGGATCTGTGTAATCTGAGGGAAATATGTGTCTCTAATATGGTCATACATTGGGCAGGAGGTTAGGAAGTGCAGCTCAGTTTCCACCTCATTTTGTGGGCAGTGTGCACATAGCCTGTCTTCTCTTGAGAGCCAGGTCTGCCTACGATGGCATTTCTCAATAGCAAGGCAATGCTCACTGAGTCTGTACGTAGTCAAAGCTTCCTTAAGTTTGGGTCAGACACAGTGGTCAGGTGTTCTGCCACTGTGTATTCTCTGTTTAGGGCCAAATAGCATTCTAGTTTGCTCCGTTTTTTAGTTAATTCTTTCCAATGCGTTGAGTAATTATATTTTTGTCTCTCATGATTTGGTTCTGTCTAATTGTGTTGCTGTCCTGGGTCTCTGTGGGGTGTGTTTGTGTTTGTGAACAGAGCCCCAGGACCAGTTTGCTTATGGGACTCTCCTCCAGGTTCATCTCTCTGTAGGTGATGGCTTTGTTATGGAAGTTTGGGAATCGCTTGCTTTTAGATGGTTGTAGAATTTAATAGCTCTTTTCTGGATTTGGATAATTAGTGGGTATCGGCCTAATGCTGCTCTGCATGCATTATTTGGTGTTCTACGTTGTACAAAGAGGACATTTTTGCAGAATTCTGCATGCGGAGTCTCAATTTGGTGTTTGTCCCACTTAGTGAATTCTTGGTTGGTGAACGGACCCCAGACCTCACAACCATAAAGTGCAATGGGTTCTATAACTGATTCAGCCAGATCCTAATTGGTATGTTTCATTTTATGTTCCCTTTAATGGCATAGAAGGCACTTCTTGCCTTGCCTCTCAGAAGTTACCTGTGGCGCTGATGTTTAGGCCAAGGTATGTATAGTTTTTTTGTGTGCTCTCGGGCAACTCTGTCTCGATGGAATTTGGATTTGTGGTCCTGGCAACTGGATCTTTTTTGCCACATCATTATTTTGGTCTTACTGAGATTTACTGAGGGCCCAGGTCTGACAGAATCTGTGCAGAAGATCTAGGTGCTGCTGTAGGCCCTCCTTGTTTGGGAGTAGACAGTAGACATTTGACTTCAGATTCCAGTAGTGTGAGGCCGGGTGCTGCAGACTGTTCTAGTGCCCTCGCCAATTCGTTGATATATATGTTGAAGAGGATGGAGCTTAAGCTGCATCCCTGTCTCACCCCCAGGCCCCGTGGAAAGAAATGTATGTTGTACATTTGTTGTTTGTGTACATGGATTTTATAGTGTCGTATGTTTTTCCCCTAACACCACTTTCCATCAGAAGCTTTTTTGAAATCAACAAAGCATGAGAAGCCTTTGCCTTTGTTTTGGTTTGTTTGTTTGTCATTTAGGGTGTGCAGGGTGAATACGTGGTCTTGTGTACAATAATTATGGTAAAAAGCCAATTTGACATTTTCTCAGTACATTGTTTTCGCATGAGGAAATGTACAAGTCTGCTGTTAATGATAATGCAGTGGATTTTCCCAAGGTTGCTGTTGACGCAGTTATCGGAGTTATTGGAGTTATTGGAGTCAAATGTGTCTTTGATCCCGTAAAACTCCTGCTGGAACTGCTTGAGGTTGTCCTGCACCATTACTGTCCCAGACTTTTACATGTTGACAGAGGTTGTTTCAACTTCCTCAATGTCTAGTATTCTGAGTTTCCACCCTGGGCCAATACCCTCTTGACATAGGGGTAGTGAGCTCTTATATCACTGTGCCATGCCAGGGGATTCATCTGTGTGGATAATTAAGTTGCTTATGTTCCCCTCAGCAAATAGTGTCTCTGGATTGTCCTTGATCAGCTGTTGTTGTTCTTATTCCGCACAGTGTTATTTTTTAAATCCATGGGGTACCTCTGCATAGGGAAAGGCCATGGGGGCTTCAAAGGCCTCTGCATTTGGTGTGTGGGGGGGCTGTGAAACTCAATTCAATTCAATTCCCCTGCCATTGTTAGGCCTAAGAGTTTTCACACCTCTTACTTCACACTTCAGTGCTAATTGAAGGGGTCCCCCCCGTGTGGTTCTGGGATTTTTGCTCACCGTTCTTGTGATCATTTTGACCCCACGGGGTGAGATCTTGCGTGGAGCCCCAGATCGAGGGAGATTATCAGTGGTCTTGTATGTCTTCCATTTCCTAATAATTGCTCCCACAGTTGATTTCTTCAAACCAAGCTATTGCAGATTCAGTCTTCCCAGCCTGGTGCAGGTCTACAATTTTGTTTCTGGTGTCCTTTGACAGCTCTTTGGTCTTGGCCATAATGGAGTTTGCAGTGTGACTGTTTGAGGTTGTGGACAGGTGTCTTTTATACTGATATCAAGTTCAAACAGGTGCCATTAATACAGGTAACGAGTGGAGGACAGAGGAGCCTCTTAAAAGAAGAAGTTACAGGTCTGTGAGAGCCAGAAATCTTGCTTGTTTGTAGGTGACCAAATACTTATTTTCCACCATAATTTGCAAATAAATTCATTAAAAATTCTACAATGTGATTTTCTGGATTTCTTTTCTCATTTTGTCTGTCATGGTTGAAGTGTACCTATGATGAAAATTACAGGCCTCTCTCATCTTTTTAAGTGGGAGAACTTGCACAATTGGTGGCTGACTAAATACTTTTTTGCCCCACTGTATGTGTTGGGTGGTATTTCCAGGTTCCGCTGTGTTTTCTGCAGGTTTTAGTTTGTTCGTCTTGTCTTCGTAGTAATGGTCCATTCAGGTAATTTTGTCCAAAATTAAGGCTTTAGGTATGGGATTTGGATTGAAGGTTTTGATGTTGAGGTTAATAATATCCTGTATTCGTCCCTACGAAAAAATGCAAGTTTATCTAAATGTATCCAACTCAAATTCTATCTTTTTGCAGAAGAACTCAGGAGCCCATGAGCTCACTACCTCTATCTCTCTCTCTTCCCCAGCTATCCAGGCTGTGAATCAATTGTCTCTCTTTCTCACTCACTCTCTCGCTCTCTCGCTCTCGCTCTCTCTCTCTCTCTCTCTCTATGGACCACACTAACATGATCTCTGTCTACTCTGCTCTTTCGTCTGTTCTGGTTTGGTTCTACTTCCTATATGGTTGTGGTGATTGTTTTATCTGATCCATCTTTGCCGTCATCTTTGTCTTCTTATGTTGTGTGTAATTATGTGTCGTCTGTCAGTGAAGTTCAACCTCTGATGGATGTAGCTTTCATTCTCTTTCATTTCAAGAGAATAGCAGTGATAGGTCTACATGACTTAGAGATAGCAAGGTAGCAAAGTGTTAGCAAAGAACTGCAGCCTCGAGTATTGCAGCCCTGGCCTGGCCTGCTAACCCCCTGATGGCATCTCTCCTCTCTGCTCCCCATGAGGGAGAAATGAAACTAACACCTATTAATGGCCCACCGATGTGTCACCGGCTGGGATGACCAGGTCGATTAAATCAATTCCAGGCCCATCAATTAGACTGGTGATTTGTGTTGGACAGAAATCACTTTGTGTTGGACAGAAATCACCCTGGAACAGCCACTTGAACTATACCCCTCTTCTATCCCATAAACCCTGGAGGGCTCAGAGACTCATTGATTGGTTGAGCTGCCCACCCCTCAGACTGATCGATAACCGCCTTGCTCTCTCCCAGCGCTGTGGGAGGGGGAGCAGGGTGGGGCTGGAGGGGGAAGTCAGGGGAGATCTCAGGGAGCACTGAGAGTGATTAGCCCGTTCCCATGGGAACTGCTCTCTAGGTTTCTGATACAGACTCCTCATAGGGAAAGATACTGTCGTCTACCTCTGTATTGGTTTCACACGTTGGTACTGGGGCTTTTAACTTCCTGCTAAAAGTCACTGGTAAAGACCAGAACTTCTGGAAACTGTCTTAGTTGGCAGTATTTGACAGAAAACATGGCTTTGTGGCTATCTGGGCTGTCTGGCATTTGTTTTCTGCCTTTCTGCGAGAACTCTTAAATGGTATGTTGCCAAAGTAATGAAATTCTCTTGATTGAAAAATTATTTTGGAGAGAGTGTGCTGAAAGCCTATTGATTTCCATTAAAGTGTAATCAAACTTTTCATGATGTTAGATGCGCGTGGGTATTTCTTCATTGGGAAAAACTCTTTGATTTGTGTTTTTGAAGTGGACTACACCACAGCTCTACTCCAAGATATTTAGTCCTGAAGCGTTTGAGTGATCACCCTCTTCTATAGAGTCATGTGATCCATGAATATCCTTCCAATATTGGCTGCTAATGGTCTAAACCATGAATTGCTAAAATATTGGCAGCGTATCGTTGAAACAATGAAAACGACCAAAGTTGCAACCTGTATGGTGTGAATTATCAATCTCTATACCAGTATCCCTGAGTTGTCTGAAATATGAATCTCCCCTCAATATCAGCCCTGAAACATTTCAACCATGAATCTCTCTTCTATTAGACCTGCACTGTCTGTCTGCTCCATGGCCACGTCTCCTCTCAGGAGTTATAGGGAGAAAGGGAGGAGGTGGTGGGGGGGGGGGGGGGGGCTCTGGAACACAGAGGTACAGATGCTCTGTGTTTTTGGTAGTGTGACATGAGGGATGGTTATGTCTGTAAGGCCCTGCCCTCCTGTCCCGGGGGGGGGGGGGGGGGGGGCTCTGGGTCACAGAGGTACAGATGCTCTGTGTTTTTGGTAGTGTGACATGAGGGATGGTTATGTCTGTAAGGCCCTGCCCTCCTGTCCCGGGGGGGGGGGGGGGGGGGGGCTCTGGGACACAGAGGTACAGATGCTCTGTGTTTTTGGTAGCGTGACATGAGGGATGGTTATGTCTGTAAGGCCCTGCCCTCCTGTCCCGGCCTAGCGGACCCGACCGATCCGGTGGCTGCGTCTGTGTGGTGGCGGAGCAGGACCCATAAAGAGAGTGGTGCGCCCCATGTTCAGGCCATAAAACTGAATGAAAATATTAAATCTGTCAGGCTCTGTCCTCGTAAATAAAGTAATGTATTACTCCATCCATGAAAGTGAAAAAAGGTCTAGAGGTTTAACGAGTGGGAGAGGAGCGGGCCTATTTCAGCTGTGATTGCCAACCCCCCGGCCCCCTCTCTCCATCACCCAACCCCTGTAGATGGAGCTAATTTTTCAGAGCAGAGCGGGAGAAGGAGAAAGATGCACTGATGGTCATGGTATGCAGGTACAGGATAAGTAAGGTGGGTTTGTCCTAGTGGTTTAGCACAGTAGCAGAGGTTTGCAGTATAGGAGAAGTGGAACACTGTAAGTTGGCCAGGGTCTGGTTTACCCAGGCAGTGTCCTACTATTAGCTCCCTGCGCCCTTCAGTCCAGTCCAGTGGTCCCAGCAGTGAGCACAGTGATTAGCATTAGCAGGCGGTGGGTATGTTGGGCATGGTCCTCCACCTGCTCCTGTCCTGGGCAGCTGCTGCTGCTGCCCGCTCTGCTAATTGGCTGGCAGGTGGCCGTGGCAACACTAGTGTGGCTCTGGGACAAAAAAATAGGAGGACATCAAGTTTCCTGGTGTTCTTTACCAGTGATGTAAGTGTTGCTCAAGAATGCAGGCACTGCAGATGTGCAAACAAACACACACACACACACACACACACACACACACACACACACACACACATTGTCACAGCCTCTCTCTCTCTCCGTATGGGGGTTAGAATAACGTTGGTGCCAGCATGGTGCCTGCCTCACCAGTCTGAGAGATAGATGGTATTCTGCAGAGGCTGGCACAGCTCCTCCTTATGTTTCCTTTACAATCCCAGGCAATGTCTGTGTATTCTCTGCTCTCCTCCTTTCACGTCTCTCCTCTGAAATGTTCTCTTCCTCTTCTGTCCTCTCCTCTGTTCTCTCCTCTGTTCTCTTATCACCTCTGCTATTTCCCTCTCTTTTTGCTTCGTTCTTTTTTCATACTGTGTTACATCTCCCTTTTCCTCTCCTCTCTTCTCCTTCCTCTCCTGCGCCAGTGTTAATGAGGATGTGGGGGAGCTGGTTGTCGGTTGAGTAAGCTCAGTATCAGATGATTAATTGCTGGAGGTGGGCATGGCGGCCCAGGGACAGTCTGGCACGGGGACACAAGGTTGCAGCACGGTATACCCTCCTTTTTCTCTCTCTAGCTCCCTTTCTCTCTCTCCCTCTTTCTGTCTCCCTCAGCGACTTGCTCTCTATCTCTCTTTGTCTCTGTCTCGTTTACCCTCTCTCGTTCTCTCTCCACTCCCTCTCTTCTCCTTATTGGTGACGTGTTGTGGAGCAGACTCCCCTGTCTGCTGTCTGACCTACACATGTACTGTAGCCAGTGAGAGCTGGGCTGGGCCGGTGTTGTGTGGGATTGTGTTCTTACACATATGTGTGCGGCTGTTAATTATGATTAAAGGCCTCAGGAAGGTGAGCAGACCCACAACAGCTGTTCATCAACGTAATGCTAATTGCATGGGGGTCTGCAGTAGATGTGTTTATCTGTGTGTGTTCTGTTCTGAGTGGTCAGAATCGGGCAGGCTTTTGGCTGTGGTGGGTCAGCAGTCAGCTGACCTTGGCTCTCAATGGCTGGAAGGTTGAAGCCTTGCCCCTGACTGGTCAGAAGTTACCAGGGCTTGGCTCAAACTGGCCAGAGAGCAGTGGATACTGTATGTGATTGGTCCGAAGGCAGCAGGGCTCTGTTCTCTCTGTACCCAGCGATCGTGGCAGGAGCAGGCGGTCGCTGGACACTGCCTCTAAATTTAGATTAATGGAGGGAGAGCTGGGTACGTTTTGTAATTAATAGCAGTGACCTGGAGGGGCCAGCATATTACCAGAGCCTGAACAGAGCGGGAGCCCTGCCTGGCCCACACACACACACACTGCCTCAGGGTCTGTTTTTATTTACCGCTTGTTTGACTTCATTTTCCAACCAGAAGCTTTGTTTCTGCTCCGACTATGAAGTCTGTTTCACTGCTCCTAACTTACCACTACTGTTGGCTATAAAGGAGCCATGTTGGGAGTAAAGTGATGATGCTGCTCTGTGAGGAGCTCTCTGTTTGTCCATATTGTTGGTTCTTCTGGCAAATTCTTTCCTTGTTGTCATGGGTAATTGTACACTCTGTAGGCTACCTCTATCTGTCTTACTCTCTCTGTCTCAGTTGTTCCATTACTGCTGTACACTCCCTCCATCCTCCTCTCTCTCTCTCTCTCTCTCTCTGTCATATTGAGCTGTCTGTCAGTGTGGGGTGGCTCTCTGGCGGTGTGAAGGATGGGGAACGCGTAGGAGGAGCAGCCATCTTTAATAGACACGCGGATTGAAATGCTGGGGAACGAAATGTTAAGGGCCTCATAAAACATCCACTTCCCCACCCTCACCTTGTTGCCTCCCCACACCAACCCTTTCACCACCACCACAGGCTCCATCAATAAGCACTGTTCCAGCTGCCATATTTCCTCCGTGGCAGGAAGGTAAGGTGGTAAAGTGATGGCTGCTGGCTGATGTCCACCGGGCCACAGGGTCGAATAACTCAATCCCCACGGAGGAGAGGTCAAAAGCGGTCAAGGACAAAGGCCAGGTAGGGAGAGTGATTTTAGTGGCAGAGGAGTCTCTGTGTCTTATGTGAAGCATTGACCCTGCTCATAATTCAAATTGGCTGGCTTGTTTGATACTCTCCCAAATCCCCTCATTGTGAGAAGGGATTGGCTTTGCTTGAGTGGCTGGAACTGGCTGTGTGTACGTGTGTGTGAGCGTGCATTTGAGCAGTCAGACTGTATGTGTGTTTTATTGTGCAACTTGTTCTCTTTAGTTGCTCTTTACTGTATCTCTCTCTTCAGACCATCTCCCAATTTAACATTGCGTTCCAGAGGGGTACATTTAAGCCAATGCTTTTTGGGTCTAAAAAGGAATCAAGTCAACTCAACGCTGCACATTCAGCCATTAATCATAATAATTCTGTTGGCGTTCAACAGTGAATTGGAATCCTGTGGTCTATGCGACCTCTACAACCCAATACAAAATGCTAGTATTCTAAAATGCTAAAGGTAATGAGCAGACACACACACTGTATCTGGCCAACTACCACCAGGTCCCCAGTCTTTCAGTATCCACAATGGAAGCACTTTATAGCCAGCATCAAGACTTCGACACCAAGGTATAGTCAAGGGCATGGAGAGGGTTGAGGGCTAAATGATAGTATATAGACGGTATTAGGGATGTAGGATAATGTGTAGACGGTATTAGGGCAATAGGATAGTGTGTAGACGGTATTAGGGCAATAGGATCGTATGTAGACGGTATTAGGGTTATAGGATAGTGTGTAGACGGTATTAGGGCAATAGGATAGTGTGTAGACGGTATTAGGGCAATAGGATCGTATGTAGACTGTAATAGGGCCATAGGATAGTATGTAGACGGTATTAGGGCTATAGGGTAGTGTGTAAACGGTATTAGGGCTATAGGATAGTATATAGACGGTATTAGGGCTATAGGATAGTATATAGACGCTATTAGGGCTATAGAATCGTGTAGACGATATTAGGGCTATAGGATAGTATATAGACGGTATTAGGGCTATAGGATAGTATAGGCGGTATTAAGGAGATAGAATAGTATACACTGTATTAGGGCAATAGGATAGTATAGACGGTATTACTGTTATATGATAGTATATAGACAGTATTAGGGCTATAGGATAGTATAGACAGTATTAGGGATATAGGATAGTATAGGCGGTATTAGGGCTATAGGATAGTATAGATGATATTGAGGCAATAGGATAGTATAGACAGTATTAGGGCAATAGGATAGTATAGACGGTATTAGGGTTATATGATAGTATAAAGAAAGTATTTGGGCTATAGGATAGTATATACGGTATTAGGGCAATAGGATTGTGTAGAAGGTATTAGGGCTATAGGATAGTGTATAGACAGTATTAGGGCTAATGGATCGTGTAGATGGTATTAAGGATATAGGAGAGTGTAGACGGTATTAGGGATATAGGATCGTGTAGACGGTATTAGGGCAATAGGATAGTGTAGATGGTATTAGGGCAATAAGATAGTGTAGGCGGTATTAGGGCTATAGGATAGTGTAGATGGTATTAGGGCAATAGGATTGTGTAGACGGTATTAGGGCAATAGGATAGTGTAGGCGGTATTAGGGATATAGGATCGTGTAGACGGTATTAGGGCAATAGGATAGTGTAGACGGTATTAGGGCAATAGGATAGTGTAGGCAGTATTAGGGCTATAGGATAGTGTAGACGGTATTAGGGCAATAGGATAGTGTAGATGGTATTAGGGCAATAGGATAGTGTAGACGGTATTAGGGCAATAGGATAGTGTAGACGGTATTAGGGCAATAGGATAGTGTAGATGGTATTAGGGCAATAGGATAGTGTAGACGGTATTAGGGCAATAGGATAGTGTAGATGGTATTAGGGCAATAGGATAGTGTAGATGGTATTAGGGCTATAGGATAGTGTAGACGGTATTAGGGCTATAGGATAGTGTAGATGGTATTAGGGCAATAGGATAGTGTAGACGGTATTAGGGCAATAGGATAGTGTAGATGGTATTAGGGCAATAGGATAGTGTAGATGGTATTAGGGTTATAGGATAGTGTAGACGGTATTAGGGCTATAGGATAGTGTAGATGGTATTAGGGCAATAGGATAGTGTAGATGGTATTAGGGCTATAGGATAGTGTAGATGGTATTAGGGCAATAGGATAGTGTAGACGGTATTAGGGCTATAGGATAGTGTAGATGGTATTAGGGCAATAGGATAGTGTAGATGGTATTAGGGCTATAGGATAGTGTAGACGGTATTAGGGCTATAGGATAGTGTAGATGGTATTAGGGCAATAGGATCGTGTAGATGGTATTAGGGCAATAGGATAGTGTAGACGGTATTAGGGCTATAGGATAGGAGGCTGTCACGGCGTCCGAAGATTGTATGAAGACATAAGCAATTCATATGAAGGTTTGAATGAGTGTTAATCATGACTAACGCCATGGTTATTGTTAGAGGTAAGGTCTGTGAGACTGGAGACAAGTCTTAAGTTATGCTCAGGGTAATGAGCAGTAAAACGTTTGCTGATCAGAGATATCTATCATGAAAATGAGCAGGGTGTCAGCACACTATAACGCTCTGAAAATAGACACTGACAAAAGTCATCTTTCTGCCAGGACCGAGATCTAACAAGGATAGAAGCATCGGTCTTCGTTTGAGTGTCTTTTTATTGGGAAACAAAGAGCTACATGGTGCTGGCTAGAGGCATGGTATGAGCTGCTTGAAGGTAGGCCTGAGCTTTTCTAGAACTAGCTATGATTACAGACAGTAGCTCACAAGGGTTATGGTACACAACAATAGGCTTAGAGAAGTGGTATTCAAAGTCAGGGTCATGACCCCACTGCAGAGGGGTGGCCCCACATTCTTAATAAAAAAAAAATAGTATAGATTATTGTATGGGACCATATACAAACGTTTTTGAGAAAGATAAAGGTTATTGAGTAAATGTATTTATTGCTTTATTTTCATTTTGATAAGGTTATTTGTTGATGTAAACATGAACATTTACAGATTTTTAGGTTGTGTCATTAGCTTTGGTGTGGAGTTGGGTCGCAAGAAATTATTGGGGAAAAATGGGGGCCCCAGAAATTCTGATGATAAAAAATGGTCTCCCCTCTGAAAAAGTTTGATTACAACTGGGTCACAGTATGAACCCATAGGCCAAGTGTTGGTGTTACGGCCTCAGTCCTACCAGATCTGACTGCAACCTCCTTGGGACCTGCAGGTTTCCTTTCACAAATCATACATATAGAGGTAATTCATGTCTAGGGCACTGCATCGCAGCGCTAGCTGTGCCACCAGAGACTCTGAGTTCGCGCCCAAGCTCTGTCGCAGCCAGCCGCGACCGGGAGGTCCGTGGGGCGACACACAATTGGCCTAGCGTCGTCCGGGTTAGGGAGGGTTTGGCCGGTAGGGATATCCTTGTCTCATCGCACACCAGCGATTCCTGTGGCGGGCCGGGTGCAGTGCACGCTAACCAGGTCGCCAGGTGCACGGTGTTTCCTCCCACACATTGGTGCGGCTGGCTTCCGGGTTGGATGCGCGCTGTGTTAAGAAGCAGTTGTCTCTTTTATTGGTTGGGTTGTGTTTCGGAGGACGCATGGCTTTCGACCTTTGTCTCTCCCGAGCCCGTACGGGAGTTGTAGCGATGAGACAAGATAGTAATTACTAACAATTGGGGAGAAAAGGGGGTAAAATTTTAATTTTTCATTTTTTTAAGGAAACTATGAAGGACTCAAAAATGAATTCCCATGTCACAGTAACATAGGCTTCCCAATGATTTCCCCGCAACAATCTCCCTCTCTCTGGCGTTCTTCTTTTACTGTGCTGTAAACGATATGACCCAGGCACAAAATGCAATCCATTCACAGCAATAAAAGAGACGAGTTTGTCAGCAAGCTTTTTATTCAGGCATTTTATACAGGGAACATGGCCAAACTTCTCATCTTTACATCTAAGGGATTCCAATAATGTCGTAGCGCTGCAAAAATAAAAAGTCCTCTTTCCTAAATTGTAGCTGGTTCTGTGGATGTGGTGTTTCATTAGCGTGTAATATTCCTGACTTGTCTGTAGGGTGATGTCTATGGATGATATCAGTGTTCCTTCTGCAGGACACAAGACTCAAACTATTTTTGAAACCTATTTTAATGTTTTAGAATCTGTCCTGGGCTAAAATGTAACACTTTCTATTCTGTTTACTAAGAGTGGAAAACTAAAGGAACTAAAGTTTCTCACCAGAGAAATCTGTCTCCCCGAGCAAAAGTGAGGAAAAGAGGCAAATGAAGATTGATTGAGAAGTGGCGAAGGGTGTTGCACGTTGACTGCAGCTGACTCTGCACATCGCATGATGAATCCCATTCAGGGCTGCCGATAATGATCCGAGCCCAACACTCACACAGCGAAGGAAGGGAGGGGAGGTACAAAAGGGGGGATGATCAGCCCCAAAGATACAATCCCCAACCACCTGACTCCCCACATGACTCTTATCAAGAACCCCACAGTAGGCAGACTGTCAGAAGAAACACACCCGGAGAGGTGGGAGAGGGAGATACAGAAAGACAAGAAGAAGGACATTTTTTTGTGTGTTCTTTTTGTCATGCTGCAGTTTTTGAAGGACAGCTTCTCAATAAGAGTCTCATCCCATCAGGCCTTGGGGCTGCAGTCTGGGTCTCAACTCGGTGTGAGAGGACCTCCTCAGTAGATCATATCAAATGTTGTTCGCTTGGAGGTAAAATAGAAAAAAAGATGGAAAGAGAGATGGGGGGTCTGGAGAGGCTGAGACAGTGATGGAGTGGTAGAAAGCTAACCTTTACCAGTTCATGTCTCTCCCTCCCTCTCTCTCTCCTCCCTCTCTGTCTCTTGCTTGATCTCTCTTTTTCTCATGCTCTCTCCCTCCCTCTCGCTTCATCTCCCTTTTTTTATTCTCCCTCCCTCTCTTGCTTTCTCTCTCTCTCCCTTTCTCTCTCTCTCTCTCTCTCTCTCTCTCTCTCTCCCTTTCTATCTCTCTCTCTCCCTTTCTATCTCTCTCTCTCCCTTTCTCTTTCTCTCTCCCCCTTTCTCTTTCTATCTCTCTCCCTTTCTCTCTCTCTCCCTTTCTCTTTTTCTCTCTCTCTCTCTTTCTCTTTCTCTCTCTCTCTTTCTCTCTCCCTTTCTCTTTCTCTCTCTCTCTCCCTTTCTCTTTTTCTCTCTCTCTCCCTTTCTCTTTCTCTCGTTCTCTCCCTTTCTCTTTCTCTCTCTCTCTCTCTCTTTCTCTCTCCCTTTCTCTTTCTCACTCTCTCTCCCTTTCTCTTTTTCTCTCTCTCTCCCTTTCTCTTTCTCTCGTTCTCTCCCTTTCTCTCTCTCTCTCTTTCTCTTTCTCTCTCTCTCTCTCTCTCTCTCTCTCTCTCTCTCTCTCTCTCCCTTTCTCTTTCTCTCTCTCTCTGTCTGTCTAATGTCCTTATCTCACATGTATCAGCCTATTAAAGCCCCTTAGCATCTGTCTGCATTACTGAGTTAGATTACAAACACTTCTCACATCTAGACTGAAAGAACAGATGCTGTTACTTGTATTTCTCAAACACACCGCCTCAAAACTAAAGGCTCAAACTCAGACCCACCCCTCACACATTCACACACACACACACACCTGATGGTCTTTCAGCAGAGTGAATAATTACCTTGCCAAAGGGCACCACTGTCATCCCAGGCTGATATTTAAAGGCCTGCCACTGAATTTTAATCACACCTTTCCTCAGCTTTGCTTAGTTAAGTGGAAATGTCCTCTTTGTTGGCTGATCCAGAGATCAGAGACCTGATGCCTTCATCATAACCTACAGATAACACTGTCTTATTGGCTAACGCTGACAGATATTATCCTTAATGTCAACACTGTGATGGACACATATCTATCTTTGTTGTGCACAGATGAACAATTGACCCCATTGAGACACACTGGAGTGGGCTCATAGTGTTGGCACAGTAACATGATGTATTTATTGATCATTGTGGTCATGGTCAAAATAGGTTTGAGGACCTTTAGATTTGCTGTGACATGTCCATGACCAGAACAGAAAGCCTACTCCATTCCAGAGGACTGAGTGATGTGAAATGTCCAATGGAAACATTAAGCAAATAGCAGCAATCAGAGATTTCAGCACCATGGACAGCAATTATTTGAAACTGCATCTACAAGGTCAGTTGAAATGTAGCAGGATTATGAAACGAATGATTTGCCTAGTATGTGACAACTGATTGTAGTTTCACTATATTGTTGATGGTAGTTCATGTTTCTATACTAAAGGCTTTGTTTTTCTCTTCCAAGACTAATAGGATAAAATAATGATTTACAGTGTCTGAAGCTATTGTGAAATGATTCTAATCTAATTAGTTGATTCAGTTTGACTCCACTGTATCCCCCGGGCTGTTCCTGTTCCTTTCCAACAATCTCTCACTGCGTCACATACTCACACACGCAGGCACGCACACATACAGTTAGAGTTTTTCTTTATCTTTCCATATCTACAACTTTCCATTTGCTTTGTGGTCTCGGGGCAGCATTGGAAAATGAGACCCTAGTCTCAATTGGGCTCCCCTGATTAACTAGAAGTTAATAAATAAAATAAAAAAGTTAATAAATAAAATACTAAACATTAAGAGCACCTTCCTTAATTCGTCAGGGCATGGACTCTACAAAGTCTTGAAAGCAGACCACCACATACCACCCTACCCCATTCAAAGGCATATGCTCATATACCCTCTGAATGGTTGGGTTGTGTTTCGGAGGACGCATGGCTTTCGACCTTCGTCTCTCCCGAGCCCGTACGGGAGTTTTAACGATGAGACAAGATAGTAACTTCTAACAATTGGGGAGAAAAGGGGGTAAAAAATAAAAATAAGGGATCATAGCATTCACCTGGCCAGTCTGTCATGGAAAGAGCAGGTGTTCCTAATGTTTTGTACCTTATTGTCACCCCTCTTTCAACACAATGTATTTCCATCTCTCTCTCCCTCAGTGTCCTTCTGGCCTGGACTCTCTCCCAGCCTCTGTCACTGCCTGTGTAAGTGGTGAATAGTGCATAAGGCCCAGTTAGTGTTCCATCAGGGGCATGGATACAGAGCTGAGGGATCACGCAGGCTCAGGCACAGAATCAGGCTGGCTATCTTGGCCTCTGTTTGTTCTTCCCTCCCACATATGAACCAGCTCTGAGGGCCTCTAATCTAACACACTGGGCTAATAACCCCCAGGCCCCACACACCCACTGCTCTGCATGATTGGAATAGCAGTCCAGAGAGACCATTAGAATGCTGGAACATGAAACCACTTCGAGCATTCGTGTGCAGGGCCGGTCCTAGCTTTTTGTGAGGCCTCAGCGAGATTTGGTTTGGGGGGCCCCACCTAGTGGTTCAATGTTAAGAAATTTTAAAGTACATTTTCTGCAATTCTGAGCATTTTTCCACGGGCTGAGAATTTTTTTTTTGCAGTTTTAAAACTCATTGTGCCATGGGGCAGACAGAACATTTAGCAGTTTTAAAGGTAATTTCCTGGAATTACCGTCTTCTGAACAGGGTTGGTACCCAGGTAACTGTAGCCTAATCAACTTACATAAGACTGCTGGTCTTAGCAGCCAAGTTACCGTGCCTGGTGTGTGGAAAAAGATCCTAGGGCCAAATAGTGTCACAGCTCACCAATACAGCCGCTGATTATAGAAAGGATAGTCTTGATATTGGTATTAGTAAAGTGAATGGGATGTAGAACCTGTAGATAAAGGAACCTGTGATAGATTTAGTATTGTTGGGTAACAGATACCTCTATGGAGGGATGATGTTACAAATTGAGATACTACATTTGGGGTACTACAATTGAGGCCATGTTCCCAGGCAGGTGAGGTACAGTATTCTGTTGTTGACTCAGACAATAATGGGCCATCAGTGATTAGCTGGTAATATTACGCGTATAGAGGGCATGTTGGGTATAATTAAGAGGTGGGCGACTTATAGTACGCATGCCCAGCAAATAATCTCTCTCTCGCTCTCTCTCTTTCTCTGTTTCTCTCTGTTTCTCTCTCTCATTCGCTCTTCAAGTCTTGTCTTGCTCTTCGGATACACTTTTCCATAGCTCAAGGTTACTTGTGTGAATGTCTATTTATCACTTTTAGCTTTTCACGCCTCCTCCCACCTTCTCATGCCATCACTAGTTATTTTCTCAATTGACTATGGTCCTGTTCCCTATTACTCCTGCTGAAACGCCACTTCCCCAACCAGATGCTCGCACTCACAAATTGTTTTCTCTTCCCAGAGAGCCAAAACGCCTCAGTCTGTGCCAGTACGACAACACTGGTGTCCGTTGTTTCTCTCCCTTTAGACTGTTCCATGTAAACTCTATTCTCCTTCACCACTACCAGCTTCCTCTCTCCCTGTGCGTCAACCACGACATTGCTGTTATATAGATTTCACATTCACCAGAACCCTGGCTTCCAAATTAGATTTCTATTCTTCTATCTTGTTGACTTTTTCCCTTTTCTTTCATCATCTCCAGCAAGGTTATCCTGAGGCAGGCGGCGCTTTTATGGAAACAAGGGGGCGTTGGCAGAGGGATGAGGAGATGGAGGAGAGGGGCTTCGCCGCCAGCCATGCCGTAATCGATCTTGTTTAAAGGGATGTAGTGAGCTGAATGTTTGAACTCATCTCCTCGTTAACAGTTGTCTGGGATTTAATTAAGAAGCCCAACGGATTTAATGTCAATTCCATTCCCCAAATGAAGGAGAGAGAAAAGTCACAAAGAAAGAAAGAAAGGAGAGGCTCATTAAAGGAGTTGCATGCATCATCCTAGTTGAAACATTACCTTTTCTCTAGTTTATTATTTCTCTTTCCTCTTCCTCTCTCTCTTCGTGTCTCTGTAAGGGCCATTAGCACACATTGTCACATCTTTTCTTTGCCGTTGGCGCACAATATGAGTATATGCAAATGAGACAAAATAAAGATTTCAATGACATTGACACTTTCTGGCTCCCAGTGAATTTGTCAAGCAAAACAAGATATAAGGCTGGAGCCTGTTTCTCTACAATTGAAGTGATAAGCTCGAGTGTACTTCATTGATTTTTTGAATGTCGGAAACCACAATTAATGCCATCATATCATCCTTACGCTATATCATCAACATGACACTGAAACAAAAGAATGTGAAAAGACAAAACAGACAACTCCACGGCATGACCCACATTAAATACAACTTTATTTAGGTCGGAGAACTTGTAGTTTGTATATATATATATATATATGTATATATATATATATATATATATATCTGATGGTCAGTTCTGTTTCTATTGTGTGCTGAAAGGACAAGCATTGCCCTGTGGCCTATGGAAGGCCAACTGTCCACAAGTCTGTTGGCACTCCATTGGACAACAATAAGACTGTGACCATAACAACACTGGCCATCCTACAGCGACATTATCTCTTCTTCCAACCAGCAGCACTCTCTGTTTGAGCAGCCATCGAGGAGCACGGTGGAGTCTCAGTGATATATTGCTGTTAATTTGTGAGGATGGGGTGAGGATTGGAGCGAGGGACTGAGGAAGGTAGAGAGTCGGTACATGTGACCCAGCAGTCATAACAGTCCAGCAGTATCTCTGTTAGTTTTGTAGTTGTCAAGAGGGGGTGGGGCTCCACCTCAAGGCGTTTTACTCCATATCTCCTCTGAAAGGTGTGTCCAGATGTCTTATCCAGATGCTCTGCTACAGGGCTGGTGGAGGGATGGAGATTAGTGGGGCGTCAATAGGTTAGGCAGGTTGGCACACCTCTAGGCCTAAACCTGCTTTCCAGGAAGTCTTCTTGTCTTTAATCTGACAGATTGGAAGGAGGCTGAGGTAAAATACTTGGAAAGCAGGGGGGGGGGGGGGGGGGGGGTTCATGTCTCTGTAGCACTGCGATGTGTGTGTGTTTGCGCCGGCATGTGTGTGTTCTCACTGTGAGGGTTCAGTTGGCCTCACTGTTAAGCCGAGAGATTAGCCAGTTGAGCTCCGAGCTGGACTCTGGCGGGCGGGGATAGAGGGAGAGAAAGAGAGATGGATGAGGACCTGCCCACAGTGGAGTTCAGCGCCAGGGCAGGGGAGGTAGCCCCGACACAGGAACATGGGGGCAGAGAGGTTAGGGGAGCTGGCCAGGTCACATTGAGAGGAGAGACACAGAGAGGATAGGGGAGCTGGCCAGGTCACAGTGAGAGGAGAGACACAGAGAGGTTAGGGGAGCTGGCTAGGTCACAGTGAGAGGAGAGACACAGAGAGGTTAGGGGAGCTGGCCAGGTCACAGTGAGAGGAGAGACACAGAGAGGTTAGGGGAGCTGGCTAGGTCTCAGTGAGAGGAGAGACACAGAGAGGTTAGGGGAGCTGGCCAGGTCACAGTGAGAGGAGAGACACAGAGAGGATAGGAGGGCATGTTGTGGGTAGGGGGAAAGAGAGCCCAGATGGGCAGAGAGGAGTAGGAAGAGGAGTAGGAAGAGGAGTAGGAAGAGGAGTAGGAAGAGGAGTAGGAAGAGGAGTAGGAAGAGGAGTAAGAAGAGGAGTAAGAAGAGGAGTAGGAAGAGGAGTAAGAAGAGGAGTAAGAAGAGGAGTATGAAGAGGAGTATGAAGAGGAGTATGAAGAGGAGTAGGAAGAGGAGTAAGAAGAGGAGTATGAAGAGGAGTATGAAGAGGAGTATGAAGAGGAGTAGGAAGAGGAGTAAGAAGAGGAGTAAGAAGAGGAGTGGGAAGAGGAGTGGGAAGAGGAGTGGGAAGAGGAGTGGGAAGAGGAGTGGGAAGAGGAGTAGGAAGAGGAGTAAGAAGAGGAGTAGGAAGAGGAGTGGGATGAGTTTAGGCCAATGGCAGACTTCCACACACTAGTTGGTAAATCCCAACATTACAAACTGCGACATGAGGCTATATTTCCCTGCATGCCAACTCTGAGAGGGAGAGGGACAGGGTCTTGCCAGGCACTACTTGCATCAGTTTACTGTGAGACAGGGAAGGTACTATGCTTACATGCACAATTCTGTTGGAGTATCTGGGTATTCAGATGAACTCTGTGGACCCCAGGAAGAGTAGCTGCTGCTTCTGCAAAAGCTAATGGGGATCCCAATAAACAAACAAATAAAGTGCACTTGGACTCCAATATGTTTTGAATACTGTCTAGACTGTGCATGCTTACTACTGTATAATGATATTCTATTGATGGTTGCATGGGGCACATTTTCCCAAAAGGTAGCAAGCACTAACAACTAATGCAGAGCATTACATCATTTTTTGTCTTCAATCGCTTCCTTTCATGTTTAATTTGTTCCTAAGAGGTCCAAAACAGCCTCTTAACAATTGCAAATATTCACCAGAAAGCTGTCATGCAAACAACAGTAATCTGAATGTAATGTTTACATGTCAAATACTGACTTAATAAATCCCAAACAAATTGTTTAGGAAAGGAGTATTGTACACTCATTTCACTTGAAATTAGCTCATTCAGATTACTGGACTCTTGTGGACGGGTGTTTACTTTTTAAATTCAGACTCATTGAATTCCGACTAATTCCAGATTATTAGTGTGCATTTAAACACAGCAGGTGTGACTATGAGGATTGACTGTGACACAAGTGATTAAACCAGACAGATCTATTTTACAAACATCATCTCAACAAGGGAGAACCACCGCAGCCAAACCACTGCATATTGTCTTTTCAAGTAAAACATTTGCTCAGAGGAAAAACAAATCAACCGGAAGCATCAGGGGTCTGAAGTGTAGATTGGGGTTTATGTGTCTGAATAAACAGTAATATCTTAAAAGATAATTTAGTCTTTGTGATGTTAGTGGTTAATGTTCCCTGCTGGACCCTGCAGGGCTGTTCAAGTAGCAGTAGAGACAGGCGGTCAGAGGGAGGCAGCAGAGACAGGCGGTCAGAGAGAGGCAGCAGAGACAGGCGGTCAGAGAGAGGCAGCAGAGACAGGCGGTCAGAGAGAGGCAGCAGAGACAGGTGGTCAGAGAGAGGCGGTCAGAGAGAGGCAGCAGAGACAGGCGGTCAGAGAGAGGCAGCAGAGAGGCAGTCTAAGAGAGGCAGCAGAGAGGCAGTCTAAGAGAGGCAGCAACTGCAGCAACGGCAGCAGAGAGAGGCAGTAGAGAGGCAGCAACGGCAGCAGAGAGAGGCAGTCTGAGAGAGGCAGTCTAAGAGAGGCAGCAACGGCAGCAGAGAGAGGCAGTCTGAGAGAGGCAGCAGAGAGGCAGTCTAAGAGAGGCAGCAACTGCAGCAGAGAGAGGCAGCCTGAGAGAGGCAGTCTGAGAGAAGCAGCAACGGCAGCAGCCTAACAGAGATGTTGTGGTTATGGCCTCATAAAGACAGGAGCTACCCGCCTCTTTAACAGTAAATTAAACACACAGACACTTTGATGTTCAGATCTCACTTACAGTACTTCCTATATATAGCCTTGTGAGTGAGCCTTTCTCTCTTTTATTCTGTCTCTCTCTTCTATTCCACCTATACAGTCAAATTGCTCCATCTCTACCTGACGTGATGCTCCCGTACCCCCCACAGGAGGAGGACTTTATAGTGAGTGGTTCCTGATCCAAGTCACACACTGGCCTCCCAGGCCTCAGTGCTACAGAAACCTCACTAAGCTCTCTCCAGACCAATCAGAGCACAGCAGTGCCAAAGGCCATGGGGTTCAATCACTTCCGTTACAATGAGGTTTTTCCTTTTTACAAATACATTAGTAATACCATATCTTATGCATTCAGTGTTCAAAGTATGACACCTGCCATTGGAAAATACAGAGTCAGGAAATCACGTAGTCTATATAGGTGCTATGAGTCAATTTCCAAACAGCCCATATTGTCAGTACAGAATCAGTTGTCCCTAAATTAGATATATACAGTATTTTGTCTAGTGTTGTTGTTTGTGAATTGGACATGAGTTCAGCCAGCCAGTGGCTATTCATCTTGATGAGATAGCAGTTAACTGAGGGCTAAGCTGCTGGGCCAGGGAGCCATAACACAACTATCCACTATACCCCTCGCTGTGCTCCTCGCTCGCATCCTAATAATCCTAACTTGATTTCCAGGAATACATTTCGCCTTCTCTCGGTGAAGCCTTAATTAGTTTTATTTTAATGTATTCCAGATAACGATCAGACTTTGGTGAACACACAGCGTTTGTCAGGAAAGAGAAATCAAGCACACACAGCCAAAGTTATCAAAGCTTGAAATCAGGAATCCTGACTGCAACAAAATGTAATCTTTTTCATACAGAGGGGACAATAGAAGGAGCTGAATTCTCTACATCTCCTTCTCTCTATTCCACTTTAATTAAAAGAGCTCTCTGAATCTCTCATTTCTCCCCCTCTCCCTCTCCCACTTTTGTTCTCTTTCTCTCTCTCTCTCTCTCTCTCTCTCTCTCTCTCTCTCTCTCTCTCTCTCTCTCTCTCTCTCTCTCTCTCTCTCTCTCTTTCTCTCTCTCCCTCTTTCATTCTTTCTTTCTTTCTCAATCTATATTTTCTATGTCAAAGAGGTTACATAATTCAGGGAAAGAGAGAGATGATGTTTGACAGAATGTCATACCTTTAGAATAAACATTGGATGGGGAGAGAGAGGGGTGGGATAGCCTATCGGGATGACATAGGGGTGGGGAGAGAGAGGGGTGGGATAGCCTATCGGGATGACATAGGGGTGGGGAGAGAGAGGGGTGGGATAGCCTATCGGGATGACATAGGGGTGGGGAGAGAGAGGGGTGGGATAGCCTATCGGGATGACATAGGGGTGGGGAGAGAGAGGGGTGGGATAGCCTATCGGGATGACATAGGGGTGGGGAGAGAGAGGGGTGGGATAGCCTATCGGGATGACATAGGGGTGGGGAGAGAGAGGGGTGGGATAGCCTATCGGGATGACATAGGGGTGGGGAGAGAGAGGGGTGGGATAGCCTATCGGGATGACATAGGGGTGGGGAGAGAGAGGGGTGGGATAGCCTATCGGGATGACATAGGGGTGGGGAGAGAGAGGGGTGGGATAGCCTATCGGGATGACATAGGGGTGGGGAGAGAGAGGGGTGGGATATGGGAGCATTGGGAAAGATTGGGACAAGGGTCCATACAGAAACAAATGGAAGATGCCCTTTTGAAAGTAGAGTGCTACCTCGCCTGAATGACAGTGTGCAGTAGTTCACGAAAACATTCATAGATGTTTGTAGGTGTTTTCTGTATTTAGCAAAGTAGGTAGCGAAATTAGAGGTTTGAGTTGAGGTAAACGTGTGTGATGATGTTAGGCGTGCAAGTTACTACTGTTTCTGTCGATGAATGCTTCATTACAGCACTCTAAATGTCAATGCCTCACTGTGCATACTGTATGTTTTGCATATATACGTTTTTACAGGGTACAGTAGTCTGGCTACAGCGAGGGGTTGTCTGGTGAGGCGTTGCAGCAAATTACATAAAAAGTTGAATCCAGCTCAATCTGGTGGCCCCTCACCCTACAGAGTCACTCCTCCCCTCGTCCCTCCTCTCCCCCTCCTGTGTGTCCCCCTCTAGCCCGAGGGCAGGTAGGGCATCTCGTTGTGGTAGTTGTAGTCCGGGCAGACCTTCTGGACCAGGCGGTAGTCTGTACTGTAGAAGGAGATGTAGATACAGATGACCTTGAAGGGCTTGGAACAGATCCAGGAGACATGGCTCTGTGTCTGCTCCTGGAAGCAGGTCTTGGACGGGTCGTAGTTGCAGAGCGACGTGCGCTTGCTGCGGTCCACCTTCTCATAGTCCACGCGGCAGTTGAAGATCTTAGAGTCCTTGGGGTAGACCACGCTCTGGCGCTCCAGGTCAAACTCCACCGCCTTGACCGGCGGCACCAGGCTGACTGAGATGTTGCCCTGGCCCGTGGAGTTGTGGCGGAAGTAGACGCTGAACGTTCCGTTGCCATGGTCTACGATCTTGCCGGTAATCAGCAGGTTGAGGCGCACAGTCTTGATATTAGAGTAAAAGTCTCCCCAGCCAAACATCTTCTTGAACTTGCCCGTCTTGACGATGGGCCGGCGTTTGACGCGGGAGGAAGAGGAGGTGTCTGGCTTCATCAGGTCACTACCCAGCATCTCCCAGAACTCCTGCTTGGAGAAGGGTATGGGTGAGCGGTAGGGCAGCTCCAGGGAGGTGGCATTGGCTGCCCGACTTTTACTCTGGAGCATCCAGCGACTCAGGGGGGAAAGGGGAGTCTGACTCCCCAGGAGACCCACCGTCTTAGAGGACGACCCGTCTGCTGAGGAGCTCTTGGGGCTTGGAGAGTCATCTTCTTGACCCAGGGCCAGCTGGAGATAAAGAGGGATAGGGAGAGAGAGAATGAGAAAAAGAGGTTGAATGTTAGAGAGGGGGAGAGTGTGTGTTTGAGAGAGCAAGAGAGTGAGAGAGAGGGAGGGGGAGAGGGTGTGTGAGAGAGAAAAGGGTGAAAGGAAAGTGAGAAAGCGAGAGAGAGGGGGAGAGGGTGTGTGAGAGAGAAAAGGGGTGAAAGGAAAGTGAGAAAGAGAGAGAGAGAGGGGGAGAGGGTGTGTGAGAGAGAAAAAGGGTGAAAGGAAAGTGAGAAAAAGAGAGAGAGAGAGGGGGAGAGGGTGTGTGAGAGAGAAAAAGGGTGAAAGGAAAGTGAGAAAGAGAGAGAGAGGGGGAGAGGGTGTGTGAGAGAGAAAAAGGGTGAAAGGAAAGTAAGAAAGAGAGGGGGAGAGGGTGTGTGAGAGAAAAAGGGTGAAAGGGAAAGTGAGAAAGAGAGAGAGAGGGTGTGTGAGAGAGAAAAAGGGTGAAAGGGAAAGTGAGAGAGAGAGGGGGAGAGGGTGTGTGAGAGAGAAAAAGGGTGAAAGGGAAAGTGAGAAAGAGAGAGAGAGGGGGAGAGGGTGTGTGAGAGAGAAAAAGGGTGAAAGGGAAAGTGAGAGAGAGATGGGGGAGAGAAAAAGGGTGAAAGGAAAGTGAGAAAGAGAGAGAGAGGGGGGAAGAGGGTGTGTGTGAGAGAAAAAGGGTGAAAGGAAAGTGAGAAAGAGAGAGAGAGAGGGGGAGAGGGTGTGTGTGAGAAAAAGGGTGAAAGGAAAGTGAGAAAGAGAGAGAGAGAGGGGGAGAGGGTGTGTGAGAGAGAAAAAGGGTGAAAGGAAAGTGAGAAAGAGAGAGAGAGAAAAGAGGAGAAAAAGGGGAAAGGGGAGTTATTATCAAGGGAGTAAAGAAACAAGGACAGAAAAGGAATGAAAGATGTAATCGATACTTAATTTAGCTCCTGGTGCTATAGATATCAACTGTGACATTCTATCAATGTTGTACTCTTATAAATGAATGTTTGAGTATGCAGGTATATATGTTGCTGCTGTTACATTCTGGTGTCTATTCAGGTTGAGAACAGATATACCTTAACGTCTGGTTTTCAGAGAAGCTATATTGCTCCCCAAGCAGCAGATGAAATAGAAATCGACTCCTATACCTTCAGCTACTTGAGAGGCCTGGGGGGATGAAGGTAGAGATTTAAGCCCCATAGTGCAGGCCTGAGTGGAGAAACAATTATTGCTTCGGTGCCTTCAGTGTGGGGTTGGAGGAGGGCAGGCGAATAAACCTTGATGTGCAATTAAGGTTTTTTATGTTTTAATTAAAAAATCTGTTTTGGCACACACACAAAACTGTCAGATGTTAACAGTGAGTGAGGAGAAAGGAGAGAGAGAGATAAGACAGTCGTGCTCGGCTCAGCCGTGGCTTTGTGGAGTGTGTGTGAGAGCAGGCTGTAATGAGTAATTATTAGATGGTAATGATCTATTAACAGGTAGGCACTGTCAGCTGTGGGAGCCCGGAGTGATCTTCTGTCCTTTTGATCTAACCGTGGAAAGGATAAGAGTCTGTTTGTGTCGCCGTTACTCTGTTTGTGTTAGTGTCATTATGCAATGGATGGTTGCCGGAATGTGTGTGGACAGTACCCTATTAGCGAGGCATAAGTGTGTGTGTGTGTGTGTGTGTGTGTGTGTGGGGGGGGGGGGGGGGTGGGGGGGTGGTATTTGTGTGCATGCTCTCTCTCTCTCTTTCTCTCTCTCTTTGTCTCTCTCTCTCTCTCTCTCTCTCTCTGCCAGATAGAGCAGGGTTTTTTCTCAGTGATCCCACTGTTATACAGTGATTCATAATGCATGCTGCTCTGTCTGTGCTCTGATCCATCCACTGTTTAGAGTGTCAGGGCTTCCTTATACTGGCTTAGTCAGGATTATTACGTTTTACTCATTCTTACTCCATTTTATACAGATTTCTACAGGCTCACTCAGATTTGTTCTCTTGCATTTCAGACAGTTTTGTAATATTGATTTTCTGTCGCTCTAAAACATGTATTTCCTTTCGTAACAACTTGCATTGCATTGCAGCAGTCTGTAGAGGATTCCCTACTGATGTTGTTGTGTTATGGACTAGCTATGGACTCTGGAGGAGATGAGGAGTCCCCAGACCTCAGCCTTTCTGTCTGGTCCCTCTACGGCTGTTTGAGTTACCTGGGCTGGGCCACAGTCAACACTACACACCCCTGGTCTGGGTACCTGGGCTGGGTACAGTGAACACTACACACCCCTGGTCTGGGTACCTGGGCTGGGTACAGTCAACACTACACACCCCTGGTCTGGGTACCTGGGCTGGGTACCTGGGCTGGGTACAGTCAACACTACACACCCCTGGTCTGGGTACCTGGGCTGGGCAGTCAACACTACACACCCCTGGTCTGTATACCTGGGCTGGGCCACAGCAAACACTACACACCCCTGGTCTGTATACCTGGGCTGGGCCACAGTAAACACTACACACCCCTGGTCTGTTTACCTGGGCTGGGCCACAGTGAACACTGTCTCCCATGTTTCCCACAGAGAGCTGACCCTCATTCAGACACAAACACATCAGCCTGACAAGGAACCCTGTTGGCTAAAATGTGATATTATTTAACATTTCTCATAGCGTCCCTGAGAATCCCTCATTGGCTTCATTAATAATGAATAAAACCATGGAGCAGGAGACATATTGATTTGGATCTATTCAGAAGCCTTCTCTTGCCTGCGAGTGCGTGCCAGGCGCTGTGACTGTGATTGCAAATACACTGTTCCCCCTTGTCCCTGAATGATGTGCCACTTTGGGTTTAACTTCTCTCCCTTCATGGACGGTGTCTGGTGGGCAAAGAGCAGCACGCTGCCTGTCTGCCAGTCTCCCTAGGTGGCACTGCAGAGTCTCAGTGGTGGCCATCACAGTGCCCTCCAGGGTTGTGTGGAATGTGCCACTGTATGAATCTTTATGACACTCT
This sequence comes from Oncorhynchus mykiss, assembly GCF_057628025.1. Classification (NCBI taxonomy): domain Eukaryota; kingdom Metazoa; phylum Chordata; class Actinopteri; order Salmoniformes; family Salmonidae; genus Oncorhynchus; species Oncorhynchus mykiss. Next base: position 58,912,753 of record NC_143034.1, read on the forward strand.
TGTGTTTACATTGAGCTCATTTCCCAGACACTCAGTGATTCAGTGACTCAGACAGGCAGTGCCGGCAAGGAGAAGAGCTGAACAACAAACACATTGTCCCCTCTATAATACAATCTCACTGAGCCATAACTTGCATGAGATGTGTTCGTTTAAGGAGCTGAATATGTAAACAGAGCATTCGGGGTGAGACAGGACGTGTGTGTTAGAGGTTAGGGAAGAGAGAGTGCTGCTGTAGAACAAACGATTGAAGTGCACAGCGTCAGTGTGGGAGACATGTTAGAACGGGCTTCATGGATGATTACTGGGGTAATAAAACAATGAGGATGAGATCCCCCTCGCTTTAGAGCAGATGGTTAACGGCTTGAAGGAACGCTTGTGTAGAGTGAGTCACCGTGCTGAAGGTTATACACTGGCCTGCTTATGTTGACGGATGTCTGAAGTGAAAGATGGAAACACATGCTATGAGGCTGAATAGTGCTGTATAAGACTGACATAGCATGGCACAGCAGTTTGAAGAAGATGAATCGACCTGTTTAACAGCAGCTGTATTAGGCTGAGTTGTAATCCGAGGAACACTGTTGGTGTTAGGTTTCAAAGTACTTATGAAGCTTCATAAAGAGTGCTTATCAGCCGATCTGAGCTACACAAAGCTGAAATGAGGGCAAAGGTGCAATCAGGTCAGAGTCTAGGGTTGTTGGCGGGGGGTGATTTTGTCGTCTGTCTGTCATGTGTGAGTCAGTGAAATGGTTGGAGGGAATGTGGGGGGTCTGCAGGCTCCATCACTGTGGTAATTGTGACGCATTAAGCGTTAGTGAGTACAGGCCTGGGGCCTCTCTCGCGGCAGGGGGTAGAGGAACGGGAGAGGATGAGAGGGAGGAAATGATCAACAAGAGCCCACCAGCTCCACAGGAAATGTTCAGACTATTAAAGTGACAGTTACACCATTTTACCCTCCCGTTCCCCTGGCGTCACGGTACACAGTTGCTAAAAGCCAGAACAGAGATTATGGAGAAAGTTAGCTCAAATCTCTGTTCTGTCACAGTGCTCAGGTGGTGATGAGAGGCCATGGTGTCAACTAGAGAAATACTGCTACTGAAAATAGAGAGTTTTACCTATTCAGATTTGTCTTCTCATCAATATCCACATGTATAGAGACGGTGAATACGGTATTTGATCATATAGAGACACAGAGCAGGTGTTATTGCAGCACATCCTTCTCCTGGGCAGCAGATGGATTCAATAAGCTCTCAATTTTCCTCTGGCTGTTGAGTTGAAATCTTCATCTCTAATATGACATACATTTTTAATTACAGGCTCAAGCGCCGGCTCATATTTCCAGAGTGTTCACTGACGCTTTGTGGGGGGTTTTCCCTCCCACCAAACTCCAGACCTAATGCGTTCACTGTAGGAATATTCTCCTTCTGTTACATGATTAAAATCGGAGAGCGGCTGTGCCCTTATAACTAATTATTCCACTGGCTAGCGTGGACGGGAGGGCCGGGGGAGGGAAAGGTAATTTCACAAGAAACAAGGCGTTTGACTCATAATTAATAATTTACGTCAGCTTCAAGGGGATCACCGGAGCTTAGCTCTGCGCTGGGTGGATGAACTCACTAAATTCAGCTCTACGCTGGGTGGATGAACTCACTACATTCAGCTCTATGCTGGGTGGATGAACTCACTACATTCAGCTCTATGCTGGGTGGATGAGCTCACTACATTCAGCTCTATGCTGGGTGGATGAACTCACTACATTCAGCTCTATGCTGGGTGGATGAGCTCACTACATTCAGCTCTATGCTGGGTGGATGAGCTCACTACATTCAGCTCTATGCTGGGTGGATGAACTCACTACATTCAGCTCTATGCTGGGTGGATGAGCTCACTACATTCAGCTCTATGCTGGGTGGATGAGCTCACTACATTCAGCTCTATGCTGGGTGGATGAACTCACTACATTCAGCTCTATGCTGGGTGGATGAACTCACTACATTCAGCTCTATGCTGGGTGGATGAACTCACTACATTCAGCTCTATGCTGGGTGGATGAACTCACTACATTCAGCTCTATGATGGGTGGATGAACTCACTACATTCAGCCACTTTCTCTCTGTTTTGAGCTCTTTACTCATTTTGGACAAGTTCAGTTCTACCATCCCACTGGACCTGCAGCTTCATTTAGTATGCTGAGGGAGAGACCTTGCTCTGAATTGGCTATCAAATTTGTACATTATAAGATATCGACAAGGCGGCTGAGTGGAGTGCAGTGCTGGAGCAGAATAGAGCAGGAGGAGAGCGAGAGCAGGGGTTGATGGGATAGAACTGATTAAAGCAGAGTTCTACTACTGTATATGCCCACCTGTCTGAGAGGACCTGAGTGGGGACTGGACTCTCTCTCCCTCTACCTCCCTCCCTCCCTCTCTCTATCTCTCCCTCCCTCTAACTCTCTCTAACACACTCTCTCTCTGTGGTGATGCACTGTGGAATACTGGGCTTAACTTTCATTTGAGGTTATATCAGTGGACATAGTTAGTATTGACTGTCTTTTCTGTCTGGTTATAGTACAAACATCAACAGTGTGTGGACATCTCCATCGACATTGTCACGGCTCCAACCGACATCATTCATCTCCTTTAAGCTACAGTACAAACTCAGTCTGTTCTAGAACAGTAAACAGAAAACCCATCCAGAGCAGAGCACTACCCTTGGAGACATATAGTACTCTAGTCCTTCAGATCACTTCAACATCTCGGGACTATACCCTGGAGGTCCCTAGGTCAGCTGGTTGTTGGAGTGGGTAGATACTTGTGTGTCTTTTCTCCCTCCCTATTGTAACCAAACAGCCCGTCACAGACTGGTGAGGTGAGCAGAATCCCCATCACCCCCTGATGATGTCACCAGGAGCCCCCGTCACACACTGGTGAGGTCAGCAGAATCCCCATCACCCCCTGATGATGTCACCAGGAGCCCCCATCACAGACTGGTGAGGTCAGCAGAATCCCCATCACCCCCTGATGATGTCACCAGGAGCCCCCGTCACAGACTGGTGAGGTCAGCAGAAGCCCCATCACCCCCTGATGATGTCACCAGGAGCCCCCGTCACAGACTGGTGAGGTCGGCAGAAGCCCCATCACCCCCTGATGATGTCACCAGGAGCCCCCGTCACATTCTGGTGAGGTCAGTTTGTGACCCATACCCCACTGCATCATCAGGAGGACATCACTAGTGGTCTCTTTGTAGTAGCAGATGGTGACAGATGTCCCCTCTTCTAATAAACCTGCTTCTATTTCCAGTAAAAAGGAGTTCTGCCACCGTCCGCTCTCTAAAGCTGTTTGTTCTTGAGATAACTTTTTATTTACATAAATAAAAGTATATTCAGCACAAATAGGAAGCTCTCAAGTGGCTAGCATTCTCAGAGGAATTAAATAGTGTGACGCTGCCTTCCTAATAATCAAAGGTGAAATTACTTCTAATTCTATTGAATTAGAGCCAATTTATGACTTAAAGCCAATTTATGCTTGATCTGAAAATGTGGTCGGAGGCTTTGTATAGAGGGTGTGACGCAATTGCAGAGTCTCCAGAGGCATGCAGACACCAAATTTTTTAACAATGTGAGGGCTCTGTATAGCTCCGCATTAACATGATTGGTTGACAGCAGAGCAGTTGTGAAGGAAGTTGTCAAGGAAGTGAGTTTGCGTTTATACAGGACCTCCCGCCCCAACCTACTGTCAACCAATCAACCAAGCACAATTCATCCAATGCCCTTTTTTCTATGTGCCCCAGTATTTCAGAGGAGAATGCCACAACTGGTTGGGCAGGAGAAAGGCACATCTCTAGGGTCAACCATGCCACACAATGGAGCCGGAGGGGAAGGCTGCTGTTTCACGGGCTCCTAACCAATTGTGCTCTTTTGTGTGTTTTTTCACGTTGCTTGTAACTTATTTTTGTACGTAATATTTCTGCTACCGTCTCTTATGACCGAAAAGAGCTTCTGGATATCAGAACAGCGATTACGCAAAGGATATACTGCTGCTCCCGGACCAGGCCCAAATCCCCGACATTCGCATGAAGAGGAGATGGAGATACAGGGGCCGCAGATCCGGGTGCCTTGTGAAAATTAGTTGGCGAGTGGATAACCCGGCTCTACCATCCGTCCTATTGGCCAAGATGCAATCACTGGAGAATAAACTGGATGAGCTCTGTTCGAGACTATCCTACCAACGGGACATTAAAAACTGTAATATCTTATGTTTCACCGAGTTGGCTAAACAACAACATGGATAATATAGAGTTGGCTGGGTTTTCCATGCATCGGCAAGACAGTTACCTCCGGTAAGACGAGGGGTGGTGGTCTGTGTCAATTTGTCAATAACAGCTGGTGCGTGGTCTCTAATATTGAGGAAGTCTCTAGGTTTTGCTCACCTGAGGTATAGTACATCATGATAAGCTGTAGACCACACTATCTACTACGAGAGTTTTCATCTATATTTTTCGTAGCTGTCCATTTACTATCAAAAACCGATGCTGGCACTAACACCACACTCAGCGAGCTGTATAAGGCCATAAGCAAACAAGAAGATGCTCATCCAGAAGCGGCGCTCCTAGTGGCCGGGGACTTTAATGCAGGCAATCTTAAATCCGTTTTACCTCATTTCTAGCAGCATGTCACATGTGCAACCAGTGGAAAAACAACTCTAGACCACCTTCACTCCACGCACAGAGACCCGTACAAAGCTCTCCCTCGCCATCCATTTGGCAAATCTGACCATAATTCTATCCTACTGACTCCTGCGTGCTAGCAAAAACTAAAGCAGGAAGTACCAATGACTCGCTCAATACGGAAGTGGTCAGACGATGCGGATGCTTAGCTACAGGACTGCTAGCACAAACTGGAATATGTTGGCTCCCGAGTGGTGCAGCGGTCTAAGGCACTGCATATCAGTGCTAGAGGCATCACTACAGATATTGGTTCGATTCCAGATTGTATCACATACGGCCGTGATTGGGAGTCCCATAGGGCGGCGCACAATTGGCCCAGTTATGTTTGGGTAGGCCGTCATTGTAAATACGAATTTGTTTTTAACTGACTTGCTTAGTTTAAAAAAATACAAATTCTGGGATTCATCCGATGGCATTGAGGAGTATACCACCTCACTCACCGGCTTCATCAATAAGTGCATTGATCATGTCGTCCCCACAATGACCGTACGTACATATCCCAACCAGAAGCCATGGATTACAGGCAACATTCACACCGAGCAGAAAGGCTAGAGCTGCCGTTTTCAAGCAGCAGGACACTTATAAGAAATCCCGCTACGTCCTCCGACGAACCATAAAACAGGCAAAGCGTCAACACAGGCCTAAGATTGAATCCTATGACACCGGCTCTGTGAACGTTGGATGTGGCAGGGCTTGCATACTATTACTGACTATAATGGGAAACCCAGCCGTGAGCTGCCCAGTGACACAAGCCTACCAGACAGGCTATATGCAATTTATGCTCGCTTTAAGGCAAATAACACTGAATCATGCATGAGAGCACTAGCTGGTTCAGACGACTGTGTGATTACACTCTCCATAGCCGATGTGAGTAAGACCTTTAAACAAATCAACATTCACAAGACCGCAGGCCAGACTGATTACCAGGACGCGTACTCAGAGCATGTGTCTTCACAGACATTTTCAACCTCTTTCTGACCGAGTCTGTAATACCTATGTGTTTCAAACAGACCACTATAGTCCCTGTGCCCAAGAACACTAAGGTAACCTGCCTAAATGACTACCGCCCCATAGCACTCACGTCTGTAGGCATGACGTGCTTGAAAGGCTGGTCATGAGTCACATCAACACCATCATCCCGGATACCCTAGGCCCACTACAATTCGCATTCCGCCCTAACAGATCCACAGATGGCGCAATCTCAATTGCGTCCACACTGCCCTTTTCCACCTGGACAAAAGGAACACCTATGGGAGAATGCTGTTAATTGACTACAGCTCAGCATTCAACACCATAGCACCCACAAAGCTCATCACTAATTTAAGGACGTTGGGACTAAACAGCTCCCGCCACAACTAGATCCTGGACTTCTTGATGGGCCACCCCCAGGTGGTAAGGATAGGCAACAATGCATGTGCTACGCTGATCCTAAACACGGGGGCTCCTTAGGGGTGCATTCTTAGTCCCCTCCTGTACTCCCTGTTCACCCACGACTGCGTGGCCAAGCACGACACCATCATTAAGTTAGCTGACAACACAGCGGTGGTAGGCCTGATCACCGACAACGATGAGACAGCCTATAGGGAGTAGGGCAGAGACCTGGCCGTGTTGTGCCAGGACAATAACCTCTCCCTTAACATGAGCAACACAAAGAAGCTGATTTACATCAATGGGGCAGTAGAGCGGATCGAGAGCTTCAAGTTCATCACCAACAAACTATTATTTTCCAAACACAGTGAAGAGGGCACGACAACGCCTATTCCCCCTCAGCAGACTGAAAAGATTTGGCATGGGTCCCAGATCCTCAAAAGTTCCACAGCTGCGCAATCGAGAGCATCCTGATCGGCCTGATATGGTAACTGCTCGGCATCTGACCTTAAGGCGCTACAGAGGGTAGTGCGTATGGCCCAGTACATCACAGGGGCCAAGCTTCCTGCCATCCACGACCTATATACTAGGCAGTGTCAGAGGAAGGCCCAAAAAATTGTCAAAGACTCCAGCCACCCTAGACATAGACTGTTCTCTCTGCTACCGCACGGCAAGCGGTACCAGAACGACAAGTCTAGGTCCAAAAGGCTCCTTAACCGCTTCTACCCCCAAACCATAAGACTGTTGAACAATGAATCAAACGGCTACCCAGACTATTTGCATTGACCTTCACCCTCCTCCCTTTCTTTATATTGTTGCTACTCGCTGCTTATTATCTATGCATAGTTACGTTAGCCCTACCTGCGTGTACATATTACTTCAACTACCTGGACTAACCTGTACCCCCACACATTGACTTGGTACCGGTACATATGTATATAGCCTTTGTTATTTTATTGTGTTCCTTTTTTTACTTTTGTTTATTTGGTAAATATTTTCTTAGCTCTTATTTTCTTCAAACTGCAATGTTGGTTAAGGGCTTGTAAGTAAGAATTTCACGGCAAGATCTACATCTGTATAATTTGATTTGACAATTGTTTTCTGTCTGTGGACAGGCAGCTTTGTGCCTGTCTGGTGATGTGTCACAGAACACAATCTCCCTCTACCCATCATGCCTCTCTCTACTGCTGTATGTCAGTCAGTCAGGCAGCAGGGGATGCTGAGGGCCTGGGGGGCTGAGGGTGGCCTGAGGGCCAGCACTGGGGTACTCGCTGGGTGGGCAGGAGAATGGCGCACCTCTAGGGTCGTCCATGCCATGCCTGCGCATAACTCAAGCTGTTTTATAACCCGAGCAGGAAGTGACAGCCTGTCCATAATAACACCACTGGCCCTTTTCTCTGCCTCTTCTCTAAAGCTCCTCTCATTCACTGTAGTGTGTCTGTCTAGCTCTTGTCTGTTGGAGGTATTATTGAAGTACAATAAGAATCCATTGTCCACAGGGAGGTGTTTTAATGTCTGTGACCTCTTGTTACACCGTGACCCTGCCTGCTCTTGTCTTGGACCTGGTCCATCTTGTGAAAGAGTTTTGATCTCAATGAAACCTGGATAGACAAAGGTTAAACAAAACAATCAATACAGAAAATGAGAGACAGAGATATGGCTATAGCTTATCTGTGTTTGTGAGGCCATAGTATAACTGTACTGTTTGTGACTGATTGATACTGTTTGAGGCTGTGATTAAACCTGGAGACAGCAAGACAGAGAGGCACTAGGACTATAATGCACAGCTTTGAATTGGCAGTCATCTAATGTGGTTGTGTTGATACAGCATTGCTGTATTGTACCATATTTGTGTGTCCATGTGCAGTCTGTGTCTCTCTGTCTCAGTTTGGAATGCTTTGGATGTATTGTTGTTGTACAGGGGGAGCATGGCTGGTGTTGTCCTGCTTAGTGAGGGATGAATCTGGGTGGACAAGGTCACTGACTGTGAAGGGAGGGCTGGGTATCTAAGAAAGATGACTCAAAGACTTTCTGACAAGACAAAATAGGGGAAAAGAGCTGCATGTGGTTCAAATGACCTTCAGCCAATCTCTTAACCTTAAATAACACAACACGCTGTGGAAAGATGCTCTGTTTAATATCTTTCTTCAATATGAAGAGTTGAAAATACAAACACCTAAAATTGCACTGGCAACTAGATGTCAGATATGTAATGATCGTATAGACTTCATAGTGGACAGGGGTAGAAATGCTGGAGTGAAAACAGATCAGTGAGAACAGACCCTGATGCTCAACATATACATAAAGCTCATACAACACACAGCTGTATAAACATAGATCAGTCATGTAGCTGCAGATGCCCGGCCGGTAACCAGAAAACATAGAGCTGTATAGATCAGAGTGCTGTCTGCAGCGTAACTTCATTGGGAGAAGCCCCAGGTAATACTTAAGACGTCACACTGATGTTTCAGCACCATGGACAGGAATCGCAACTAACACGGAAACATAGAAGATGTTTTCAGCACCATGGAAAGGGAGCGCAACTAATGCTAAAACCCACGAAAGTCCAGAGCCACTTCAGATCCTTGGACAGCACCTCAGATCTCTTACTGGGCGAATATTCTACACAGCTCTGTTGGCCTATGGCTACTCTCTGTTGTTCCCATTCCATTTCCCCTTAAACTTAGAATTGTAAAACTATAGTTAATACATTGGAAATCCTGATCTCTGACAACTACTGTATGTATAGTGGGTGACAATCTGCGGAGTGTGGAGGACATGTGCAACCTCTCAAGGTCTCTGAGTACCTGAGGCTTCTAGCCTATAGAAGTCCTTGTTCAATACGTGCCTGCCTCTCCAAAACTGGGTAGAGTGTGAGTTCACTGAATGCGTGTGTGTGAGAGCGGAGCTCCTTCATCCCTGGTGATCCCTGCTGTTTGAAGGTTACAATGCAAATTTCAGACCAGTGCTCCATGGCAAATAACCTCTCACGCGTCCCTGTGGTGTGTGTGTGTGGTGTGTGTGTGTGCGTGCGTGCATGCGTGAGTGAGAAAGAGAGATTGTGAATGTGTAATATAGAGTATTGTCTTAGTTTTACCAGTACAATTCACTTCTTATCACTTGCATACTACTGCACCGAAACCATCATCCATGCCTTCATCACCTGGACTACTGCAGCCCTCTCCTCCCTGGTATCCTCACCAAACTCACCAACAGATTCCAGCTGGTCCAGAACTATGCTGCCAGAATCCTCACCCACACCAGATCGACTGAACACATCACACCAATCCTCATCAATCTACACTGTCTCCCTGTGCAATCCTGTACTGACTTTAAGACACTCCTCTTCACCTACAAAGCCCTCCACAACCTGGCATCCACTGACCTCTCTGCCTTTTCCCAGTCTATGCCCCCTCTCGCTCCATCCGCTCCTCCACTGCAGGTCACATTGTCACCCCCCCCATTCTGCCTCTCCACCATGGGTGCCTGGGCCTTCAGCTGCTCGGCACCCAGGCTCTGGAATGCACTACGCCCACACATACAACATGAAGCCACAGTCATCTTATTCAAAAACCTCCTCAAAACACACCTCTTCATAGGAAGCCTATAACCTGTAGCCTACGATTGACTCTGTCCTACACACCTTCTCAGTATCCATGTGTGTCCCCCAAACCCAAACCCTTACCCTAAACCCGTCCCTTTGTCTATTCCAAACCCTACCCCCTAAACCCTTCCCTTTGCCTATTCCCAACCCGATCCCCTAAACCCAAACCCTTCCCTTTGCCTATTCCCAACCCTACCCCTAAACCCTCCCCTTTGCCTATTCCAAACCCTACCCCCTAAACCCAAACCCTTATCAAACCCTTCCCTTTGCCTATTCCCAACCTGACCCTCTAAACCCAAACCCTTATCAAACCCTTCCCTTTGCCTATTCCCAACCAGACCCCCTAAACCCAAACCCCTCCCTTTGCCTATTCCCAACCCTACCCCCTAAACCCAAACCCTTACCCTAAACCCTTCCCTTTGCCTATTCCCAACCCTACCCCCTAAACCCAAACCCTTACCCTAAACCCTTCCCTTTGCCTATTCCCAACCCTACCCCCTAAACCCTTCCCTTTGCCTATTCCCAACCCTACCCCCTAATCCCAAACCCTTACCCTACACTGGGTTTATATCCTCTACCCAAGCCCTCCCTCCTCATTTTATTTGTCCTGTTTTGTCTGGTCCTTTGATGTATAATTGCACATTGATTGTCACACTTGATTTGATGTAGACCTACTGTTAATGGAAAATGTCCTTGAGTGTCCTGAAAGGCGTCCACCAAATAAAATGTATTGTTTTTACACTCTCTGCACTCTCTTCCTTATTCATCCCTTTTGTAACCCCAGTCATTATGAGCATGGGCACAAGGCACACAGTGGATATGCTAGGAGCCAGACTCCCCTTACCTGTCTCTCGCTCTGTCTTTCTCTTTCTCTCTCGATCTGTGTGTGTGTGGTGTGTGTGTGCGCGTGTGAACCTGGAGAAAGCACAATAACCCCTGATATTGCCTGTCATACTGTAAGGATCTAATGGTATTGCTATGAGACTAGTGGTGAGTTAATAGCCCTAATATAAACATTTAACAAACACATTAGTTGTAATAGGCTCTTGACTGTATAACACTGAATGCTCGAGCCATTTAGTCCATTAAAAACAAATGAATCCCATCTCTGAGCTGCATGTCATAGAATGAAACATTGCTAAACCCTCGCCAAAACGTACTATAATTTCTCAGCATAGCAGTCAATTTCAAAGCACTCTAAGACTGTTTATATTATTCATATCAACCAATGCTTGGCATAGTAATTAACATTTGAGACGCTAAATCCATCACATCATTATTGCTTTCTTCGTGTTGATAGAGTATTAATAACCTTATTTCCATCCAGACAGAGTGGGTTTATACACCCTAGAGACAAAGGCTACACACTGATATTGAGTGGGGCGGTATAATAGGGAAATCAGCTGAATTTGAATATAAATGCATGGTCTATCATTATTAATCCGAGCTCTATTGTGTAATAAGTTGGATAATTTATTAATTGCTCTATAATTTATCAATGTCATGCTGCTAATTAATTACCCATGATTCCCTGCTGAGAGATGTGGTGCGCCACGGTTTTTAGATAGGCAACATGGTAGAATATTGATAGAAACTGCACTCCAATTAATTACATCATTAGTGCAATTCTGCTGCATTTGAGAGTATGTGGCAAGCATGTGTGAACATACACCTTGAAGCGTAAACATGTTCTCCGACTGCAAAAATCTCTCTCTTAGATGGGACGAAATGGAAGGGGAACATTTATTCAATTTGTCAAGTAATAGGGCCAATGTCATCTATTAATAATATGTCTTACGACCCAAATCCTTTGTAAGACGTGTTCAATCAATGAAGAAAAATACTTTTGAGATGGTGGTACATTTGGCCTGATGATGACTTTTATTTTGAAGGATTCATAATCTCATTTTAATTTCACGTAGGCTAAACAGTGGCCTATGTCTTTATTTAAAATAGGTTACCTACTTTAAGATGCACTCTCAAACTTTTGTATCATTTCAGCCAGTAGTTTTGAAAGTGGTGCTCAAGAGCCAAAAGTTGTCCCCGTTTTTTGTACTACCGCATCAAATTGTGTACTACGTCCTCCATTTCTTATGTTACATCAAAGACAGTACAGTATGTAGGCAGAAACTGCTTCTCCAATAGAAATCCCTAAGCACACTTATAGGCGATGTCATGGTGATGTTGGCTAGTGGGCTCAAACAAGTCACTGAGTCTAAAGGGAACTGCAATGTCAAATCAAACACGGCCGTCAAATCAAAGGCAGTGCTTCGATATAATGTTGGTTTTGAGGAAAATGAAAAGGTGTCAGTTTGTCACTTTCACAAGGTTGGAGTAAAAATATGTTCAACTACTTAAGACGTTGGCTCAAATCTAGGTCGTGCCTTTAGATTTCAAGAAAATTAACAACTAAGGAAATTATGTCACTTCTCTCACTGATTTCTCAAACCCCAGCCTGCTCTGCTTGGTTTGTTTGGCAAGTGTTCGCAGGAAGTCTTGCGATGTTGCACCTCTGGGTTTAGAAACTCTGTGGTTACATGACGCAATATTTTTTTTTGTCATTTTTTGCATTTCTGAAGTTGAAGTTATTTCCAATTCTTACTATATTTTACGAATTTGTTGTGCTTAAAATCCTGGATTAGGCAACTACCCAGTGGGCATAAACTGGTTTAATCAACTTGTTTCCACGCCATTTCAATCGAATAAATCAATGTGATGACATTGAATCAATATGGAAAACTGATTGGATTTGAAAAAAAGAATCAACATAAGGGGATTTCGTCTTTTTTCACCCAACCTTTATAACCTAAATCCAATGACATGGTGACATGTTTTGTTGATTTCACCTTGACTTTACATTAGTTGCCAACTCAACGATAACTAGACGTTGAACTGACATCTGTGCCCAGTGAGTAATAACACTTTGAATACTTTATTATAGCCTACATTTCACCTGTAGACTACAGTCTTTGTTCAGTCAGAAGCGCCCAAGGTTATTCAGTGTGTGTGCCTTTACAAAGCCACAAGGTCGGCCGCTCTGACACAAAGGTGTCACAACAGAACACAACACAACACAAAGAAGCAACCTTGCGACAACACTTGAATTTAGCCTCCGTCATTCAGTTTTTGTTCTTGATGCTACACTTTGCCTCTAAATTTGCCAAATTACATTGTTGCTCTATATATAGATATACATGTAAAGCATGATCACGTAAATTTGTTTAGAAAAATTAAAGTCTAGGCTAAAATTTTGCACACAACATGGTCAATAAACATGCCCCATAAGGCCCTTAGTTTCATCTTGATGTTAGTTATGTTTATCTCATTAAAATCGTTAAATTTACCAGGACTCTAAATCCTGTGGTAATTGCAGATCATCAATCACAACATCATTTTGATTGAGTATACACCAGGTTGCACAGTGTGATACCTGAAATGGCAACGGCTACAGTGCACTAACGTCGAATTGTGTTGCCTGCAATAAACAGCTAGTGGTCAATATAAAATTCTAGAAATTCCTTCTTTTTTTTTTTTACTCAACCTTGCACAATGAAACATTAAAATATTGACCAGACATTACCTGTATGGGGGACACGTTGCACTGTGTCTCATGCCAGGTAGCCTATTCGTCTCGCCTTTGTACCGTTATTAAGTTATCTTTCAATTTTTATTTAATAACATATAGTAATGATCGGTCAAAGAGAGTCAGTCCTCTTTCCTTGTCCAACAACAAATAACTTCAGCAACGGATAGAATAGGCTTCAACCGAGGAACTCCAATATGGAGTTTCAAGGCACACTTAATGTACGGGACCGTTGTCCGTGGCGCAGCATGCTATCCATGGCAACCGCTCACAGCTTACTCACTGACGCGGGTCTCTGCCCTGGGAGAGGGAACCTTGTCGGGTCCAGTAGCTCGTGCGACACCATATGCACGGTTAATTCCCTTCACTTTTCGCCAAACAAATGAGTGGCACATGTCTGAAGGAAGAGGTAGCCTATTAACGACGGGGGTGAATGAACATGGAACTATGGACACAGACACACATATGACTGGTGTAACTTTTTAACACTGCTGGGCACCGCCGCCCCTCTTGCTTACCAAGCACGCTGTTCCGTTAAGGAGAAGCAAGATAAAGCCGTGGTTGGAACGCATTTTTCTGCCGCGCGCAATGCCTCAGATTCCCGCTTCAGCCCGAAGTCAGCTTTCCTTCACGAAGACGCTATTCCTTCCGCACTGTATTCCCCAAAGCTAAGATAGGGTCCCATGTCCAACGTAGGCTCAGCTGCTACACCTGGGCTCCTTCAACACGCACCTGTCCTTTTACTTTTCCCGGGTTTGAGTCCAATCACTAGAACATTGGAAATCCATGAGAATGTACCGCATTACCATCCACGAAAAATAGTGTATGCAATTCCTGCTCAACCTGCAACCGTGTGAGTGAGAATGAAGTAGATGATATCTGTCCGGCTGTATCAGTGTATATCCACCGGGGTGAAGCCGAGTTGATGAATGGAATCCTTGGCGTTGCTCATATGTGTGTGGACTGACAAGGAATCGTATACGGGCATTGACGTTTAAACAGTCTCTCTCTCTCTCTCTCTCTCTCTCTCTCTCTCTCTCTCTCTCTCTCTCTCTCTCTCTCTCTCTCTCTCTCTCTCTCTGTCTCTGCCCCTCATGCCTGTGCCCCCAACTATCTCTCTCTCATGCCCTCACACTATTTCTCATCAGCAGTCAAGCAGAATATAGTCAAACCCACTGTGGTTCTACTAAACTAATTGACTGGTTTGCACTTTTGCACACATTATGTCAGTGGAACCAAGCATGTCATCCCTTGTTGGTTAGGGCCGGTTCTGACTCTGTTATGTCAGTCCCAAAGCTGAATGGATCCCTTTTCATTCTGATGGACACATGAACACTGTGAGCAGCTTGCTTGGCCCTGATGTAGTTTCCTGCAGGGTGTCTAGTCAATCTACAGCCTTGTTGAAGCTTATTGATGTACACAGTGAGCCTGGAGAGCACACGTGTGTCACCCGGTGCTGTGTGATTAATAAAAACATGTCCTATAACACAGTTCATTAGGAGCAGGTTAATGGGCCGGACTACTGGATATCTAGCCACTTCAGCATATTACTGCTGCTGCTCACTACTCGGCTCTACTTCCACTTCATTAGATAGAAACCTAAAGTTCTGTCTGTCTGGTTCAGTCTGTCTATATGTCTGTCTGGTTCAGTCGGTCCGGTTCAGTCTGTCTGTCTGTCTGGTTCAGTCGGTCTGGTTCAGTCGGTCCGGTTCAGTCTGTCTGTCTGTCTGCCTGTCTGTCTGTCTGTCTGTCTGTCTGTCTGTCTGTCTTGTTCAGTCAGTCCGTCCTGTTCTGTCTGTCTGGTTGTCTGTCTGTCTGGTTCAGTCAGTCCGGTTCTGTCTGTCTGGTTCTGTCTGTCTGTCTGTCTGGGTCTGTCTGTCTGTCTGTCTGTCTGTCTGTCTGGTTCAGTCAGTCCGGTTCTGTCTGTCTGTCTGCCTGTCTGTCTGCCTGTCTGTCTGTCTGTCTGTCTGTCAGTCCGGATCTGTCTGTCTGTCTGTCTGTCTGGGTCTGTCTGTCTGTCTGGGTCTGTCTGTCTGTCTGTCTGTCTGTCTGTCTGTCTGTCTGTCTGGTTCAGTCAGTCCGGTTCTGTCTGTCTGCCTGTCTGCCTGTCTGTCTGTCTGTCTGTCTGTCTGTCTGGTTCAGTCAGTCCGGTTCTGTCTGTCTGCCTGTCTGCCTGTCTGTCTGTCTGTCTGTCTGTCTGTCTGTCTGGTTCAGTCAGTCCGGTTCTGTCTGTCTGTCTGCCTGTCTGTCTGCCTGTCTGTCTGTCTGTCTGTCTCTCAGTCCGGTTCTGTCTGTCTGTCTGTCTGTCTGTCTGTCTGGTTCAGTCAGTCCGGTTCTGTCTGTCTGCCTGTCTGCCTGTCTGTCTGTCTGTCTGTCTGGTTCAGTCAGTCCGGTTCTGTCTGTCTGTCTGCCTGTCTGTCTGCCTGTCTGTCTGTCTGTCTGTCTCTCAGTCCGGTTCTGTCTGTCTGCCTGTCTGCCTGTCTGTCTGTCTGTCTGTCTGGTTCAGTCAGTCCGGTTCTGTCTGCCTGTCTGTCTGTCTGTCTGCCTGTCTGTCTGTCTGTCTATCAGTCTACCTTTTTTTCTATCTGATAGATGATATATTTTCCTCAGCTTCCTGCTTTCCTCTGGATCTCTAATGTTACTTTACCCTTTGACCATTGTGAACTTTGGAGTTGTCTGTATCTGTTAATCCAGCTTGTTTGGCTATCTATTAAGGTGATGTTACAGGGTTAATTGATCTCAGTTCAGGGGTTAATTAGCTATAAATGTGTGATGGCCAGAGACTCTACCCTCATACAAGACTGAGGTCAGAGGTGAGAGGTCACTGGAGGATAAGGTCACTGTGGAGTGTGTCAATCAGCCATATGACTGAGACATCAAAGAGAAGGAGGTCTCTGACATGTGCTCTCCTCTATCCATCTGACACACACACACACACACACACACACACACACACACACACACACACACACACACACACACACACACACACACACACACACACACACACACACACATATTCAATAGTCCCCCTTTCTATTCTCATTACGCACCACTAAATGCTGATGAAGGTTAAGAATGAGTACCCAGGCTCAGGAGGGCTCTAGATGTCTGTTAGATTATTTCAGACTCTATAAACTTCCCTCTTTTTAATTGTATTCTGCCTCAGAGTCCTCCCTGTGTACCAGAGAGGGTCATGGAAGAAACAGCAAGCCGTCTATAAAGGGATATCAGCTCCCCAACCCACTATCTAGTGGAACACCAGCCATAATAAAGTGTCTTTAAATCAGCACTGTTTCATTCATACACACGCATTCACAACCACACATTGTTATAGGCCCATAACTCAGTTTCTTTACTCACTCAAGATAAGCAGAGGCTGAATGCTAAAATAAGTCATCATGCTACACCAGGGAATAGCATGTGTAACAATATATTCTCCCAGTCTAGTTTTATTCAAGACGTGAATCAGAATGGGGCGGCAGCGTAGCCTAGTGGTTAGAGCGTTGGACTAGCAACCAAAAGGTTGTAAGATCGCTGACCTGTCAAGGTACAAATGTGTCGTTCTTCCCCTGAACAAGGCAGTTAACCAACTGTTCCTAGGCTGTCATTGTTCTTAACTGACTTGCCTAGTTAAATAAGACATGCCAGACAGGAATGTGTGTTTGTGTAATATGTACTGAGTCTACTTTTCTTCCAGACTCCAACAATAGTGCTCTATCATGTAATCCTATTTCACTGTGTAATTCAATTTGAATGATGTGCTGCAGGCGACAGCCTGCATGGTGAGAGCTGGTCTGGGGAATACTGGTGTGATCAGTGAGGTGTGGGTGCCCTCTAGTGTCCTAGGTTTGGACACACCCTGCTGACATAGTGGCTTAATTAAGGGTCAAACTCAAGCTGTCAGATCCAATGTTTTGGTTAATACTATATACTGAAACATTTATCATTGTAATTGAATGTTGGCATTACTCAGTACATTTGTGTCTTAGTTTAGTCCAGTCTACAGTCTTTAGAAAACAGTAGCCATTTAAACAGTTGACACTAGGGGGAGCTATTGTAGCATGTGTATCTGTCAGGCATTTACCTGCAGTGAGGCTGATGTAGGTACATGTAACTGGCAAAATAATGAAAACACTTGAGTAAATGAGGGATACAAAGTATATTGAAAGAAGCTGCTTCCACACAGGTGTGGTTCCTGAGTTATTTAAGCAATTAAAATCCCATTACTCTTAGGGTCATGTTTAAAAATGTTGGTCAGGCCATTATTTTGGCTACCATGGCTATGCCCCCATAGGATGACAATGCCCCCATCCCCAGTCCACGAGTACTCAAATCAAATCAAATTGTATTTGTCCCATGCGCCGAATACAACCTTACAGTGAAATAATTACTTACAAGCCCTTAACCAACATTGCAGCAAGAAAATCCCCCACAAAAGTAAGAGATAAGAATAACAAATAATTAAAGAGCAGCAGTAAATAACAATACCGGGGCTATATACAGGGGGTACTCACTGAATAATTTGATGAGCATGAAAACGACATGCCATGGCCGTCTCAGTCACCAGATCTCAACCCAATTGAACACTTATGGGAGATTCTGGAATGGTGCCTGAGACAGTGTTTTCCAACACCATCAACAGAACAGCAAATGATGGAATTGCTTGTGGAAGAATAATGTTGCATCCCTACATTAGAGTTCCAGACACTTGTAGAATCTATGTCAAGGTGCATTGAATCTGTTCTGGCTCATGGTGGCCCAACACCCTATTAAGACACTTTATGTTGATGTTCCCTTTATTATGGCAGTTACTTGTATGTATGTAGGTGCATCTGACATGGGATAATTTAATATGTTACAAGGTAACATTTTTATTTAACTTGGCAAGTCAGTTAAGTACAAATTCTTATTTTCAATGATGGCCTAGGAACAGTGGGTTAACTGCCTTGTTCAGAGCGACATAGTTTCACCTTGTCGGCTTGGGGATTCGATCTTGCAACCTTTACGGTTACTAGTCCAACACTCTAACCACTAGGCTACCTGCCGCCCCAACATGTCTGTGTATATTCTGTCTAATAGTATCTCCTGCTGTTAGAAACACATCATCTGAAATAATAGGGGAGTTTTTATTTTTGGCTGGGCATTGGGTGCTTGGTTGGGATGAATCAAACTTCAACAGTCTCTGCTAAGTCTTCCAGCTAAGTGCTTCCCTCATCAGAGAGTCTGTTTCACCTGTAATCTACAAGTCCATTTTTTGTGTGAAAGGAAAATGCTGAGGAGAAACAAAATATAACGTCAGTAGAGGGGGAGGTGGTCTGGTTGTCATCAGCAGCAGTAGAGGGGAAGGTGGTCTGGTTGTCATCAGCAGCAGTAGAGGGGAAGGTGGTCTGGTTGTCACCAGCAGCAGTAGAGGGGAAGGTGGTCTGGTTGTCATCAGCAGCAGTAGAGGGGAAGGTGGTCTGGTTGTCATCAGCAGCAGTAGAGGGGAAGGTGGTCTGGTTGTCATCAGCAGCAGTAGAGGGGGAGGTGGTCTGGTTGTCATCAGCAGCAGTAGAGGGGAAGGTGGTCTGGTTGTCATCAGCAGCAGTAGAGGGGAAGGTGGTCTGGTTGTCATCAGCAGCAGTAGAGGGGAAGGTGGTCTGGTTGTCATCAGCAGCAGTAGAGGGGAAGGTGGTCTGGTTGTCATCAGCAGCAGTAGAGGGGAAGGTGGTCTGGTTGTCATCAGCAGCAGTAGAGGGGAAGGTGGTCTGGTTGTCATCAGCAGCAGTAGAGGGGAAGGTGGTCTGGTTGTCATCAGCAGCAGTAGAGGGGAAGGTGGTCTGGTTGTCATCAGCAGCAGTAGAGGGGAAGGTGGTCTGGTTGTCATCAGCAGCAGTAGAGGGGGAGGTGGTCTGGTTGTCATCAGCAGCAGTAGAGGGGAAGGTGGTCTGGTTGTCATCAGCAGCAGTAGAGGGGAAGGTGGTCTGGTTGTCATCAGCAGCAGTAGAGGGGGAGGTGGTCTGGTTGTCACCAGCAGCAGTAGAGGGGGAGGTGGTCTGGTTGTCATCAGCAGCAGTAGAGGGGAAGGTGGTCTGGTTGTCATCAGCAGCAGTAGAGGGGAAGGTGGTCTGGTTGTCATCAGCAGCAGTAGAGGGGAAGATGGTCTGGTTGTCATCAGCAGCAGTAGAGGGGAAGGTGGTCTGGTTGTCATCAGCAGCAGTAGAGGGGAAGGTGGTCTGGTTGTCATCAGCAGCAGTAGAGGGGAAGGTGGTCTGGTTGTCATCAGCAGCAGTAGAGGGGAAGATGGTCTGGTTGTCATCAGCAGCAGTAGAGGGGAAGGTGGTCTGGTTGTCATCAGCAGCAGTAGAGGGGAAGGTGGTCTGGTTGTCATCAGCAGCAGTAGAGGGGAAGATGGTCTGGTTGTCATCAGCAGCAGTAGAGGGGAAGGTGGTCTGGTTGTCATCAGCAGCAGTAGAGGGGGAGGTGGTCTGGTTGTCATCAGCAGCAGTAGAGGGGAAGATGGTCTGGTTGTCATCAGCAGCAGTAGAGGGGAAGATGGTCTGGTTGTCATCAGCAGCAGTAGAGGGGAAGGTGGTCTGGTTGTCATCAGCAGCAGTAGAGGGGGAGGTGGTCTGGTTGTCATCAGCAGCAGTAGAGGGGGAGGTGGTCTGGTTGTCATCAGCAGCAGTAGAGGGGAAGGTGGTCTGGTTGTCATCAGCAGCAGTAGAGGGGAAGGTGGTCTGGTTGTCATCAGCAGCAGTAGAGGGGAAGGTGGTCTGGTTGTCATCAGCAGCAGTAGAGGGGAAGGTGGTCTGGTTGTCATCAGCAGCAGTAGAGGGGAAGGTGGTCTGGTTGTCATCAGCAGCAGTAGAGGGGAAGGTGGTCTGGTTGTCATCAGCAGCAGTAGAGGGGAAGGTGGTCTGGTTGTCATCAGCAGCAGTAGAGGGGAAGGTGGTCTGGTTGTCATCAGCAGCAGTAGAGGGGAAGGTGGTCTGGTTGTCATCAGCAGCAGTAGAGGGGAAGGTGGTCTGGTTGTCATCAGCAGCAGTAGAGGGGGAGGTGGTCTGGTTGTCATCAGCAGCAGTAGAGGGGGAGGTGGTCTGGTTGTCATCAGCAGCAGTAGAGGGGAAGGTGGTCTGGTTGTCATCAGCAGCAGTAGAGGGGAAGGTGGTCTGGTTGTCATCAGCAGCAGTAGAGGGGGAGGTGGTCTGGTTGTCATCAGCAGCAGTAGAGGGGAAGGTGGTCTGGTTGTCATCAGCAGCAGTAGAGGGGAAGGTGGTCTGGTTGTCATCAGCAGCAGTAGAGGGGAAGGTGGTCTGGTTGTCATCAGCAGCAGTAGAGGGGAAGGTGGTCTGGTTGTCATCAGCAGCAGTAGAGGGGAAGGTGGTCTGGTTGTCACCAGCAGCAGTAGAGGGGAAGGTGGTCTGGTTGTCATCAGCAGCAGTAGAGGGGAAGGTGGTCTGGTTGTCACCAGCAGCAGTAGAGGGGGAGGTGGTCTGGTTGTCATCAGCAGCAGTAGAGGGGAAGATGGTCTGGTTGTCATCAGCAGCAGTAGAGGGGAAGGTGGTCTGGTTGTCATCAGCAGCAGTAGAGGGGGAGGTGGTCTGGTTGTCATCAGCAGCAGTAGAGGGGAAGGTGGTCTGGTTGTCATCAGCAGCAGTAGAGGGGGAGGTGGTCTGGTTGTCATCAGCAGCAGTAGAGGGGGAGGTGGTCTGGTTGTCATCAGCAGCAGTAGAGGGGAAGATGGTCTGGTTGTCATCAGCAGCAGTAGAGGGGAAGGTGGTCTGGTTGTCATCAGCAGCAGTAGAGGGGAAGGTGGTCTGGTTGTCATCAGCAGCAGTAGAGGGGAAGGTGGTCTGGTTGTCATCAGCAGCAGTAGAGGGGAAGATGGTCTGGTTGTCATCAGCAGCAGTAGAGGGGAAGGTGGTCTGGTTGTCACCAGCAGCAGTAGAGGGGGAGGTGGTCTGGTTGTCATCAGCAGCAGTAGAGGGGAAGGTGGTCTGGTTGTCATCAGCAGCAGTAGAGGGGAAGGTGGTCTGGTTGTCATCAGCAGCAGTAGAGGGGAAGATGGTCTGGTTGTCATCAGCAGCAGTAGAGGGGAAGGTGGTCTGGTTGTCATCAGCAGCAGTAGAGGGGAAGGTGGTCTGGTTGTCATCAGCAGCAGTAGAGGGGAAGGTGGTCTGGTTGTCACCAGCAGCAGTAGAGGGGGAGGTGGTCTGGTTGTCATCAGCAGCAGTAGAGGGGAAGGTGGTCTGGTTGTCATCAGCAGCAGTAGAGGGGAAGGTGGTCTGGTTGTCATCAGCAGCAGTAGAGGGGAAGGTGGTCTGGTTGTCATCAGCAGCAGTAGAGGGGGAGGTGGTCTGGTTGTCATCAGCAGCAGTAGAGGGGAAGGTGGTCTGGTTGTCATCAGCAGCAGTAGAGGGGGAGGTGGTCTGGTTGTCATCAGCAGCAGTAGAGGGGAAGGTGGTCTGGTTGTCATCAGCAGCAGTAGAGGGGAAGGTGGTCTGGTTGTCATCAGCAGCAGTAGAGGGGAAGGTGGTCTGGTTGTCATCAGCAGCAGTAGAGGGGAAGGTGGTCTGGTTGTCATCAGCAGCAGTAGAGGGGAAGGTGGTCTGGTTGTCATCAGCAGCAGTAGAGGGGAAGGTGGTCTGGTTGTCATCAGCAGCAGTAGAGGGGAAGGTGGTCTGGTTGTCATCAGCAGCAGTAGAGGGGAAGGTGGTCTGGTTGTCATCAGCAGCAGTAGAGGGGGAGGTGGTCTGGTTGTCATCAGCAGCAGTAGAGGGGAAGGTGGTCTGGTTGTCATCAGCAGCAGTAGAGGGGAAGGTGGTCTGGTTGTCATCAGCAGCAGTAGAGGGGGAGGTGGTCTGGTTGTCATCAGCAGCAGTAGAGGGGAAGGTGGTCTGGTTGTCATCAGCAGCAGTAGAGGGGAAGGTGGTCTGGTTGTCATCAACAGCAGTAGAGGGGAAGGTGGTCTGGTTGTCATCAGCAGCAGTAGAGGGGAAGGTGGTCTGGTTGTCATCAGCAGCAGTAGAGGGGAAGGTGGTCTGGTTGTCATCAGCAGCAGTAGAGGGGAAGGTGGTCTGGTTGTCATCAGCAGCAGTAGAGGGGAAGATGGTCTGGTTGTCATCAGCAGCAGTAGAGGGGAAGGTGGTCTGGTTGTCATCAGCAGCAGTAGAGGGGAAGGTGGTCTGGTTGTCATCAGCAGCAGTAGAGGGGAAGGTGGTCTGGTTGTCATCAGCAGCAGTAGAGGGGAAGGTGGTCTGGTTGTCATCAGCAGCAGTAGAGGGGAAGATGGTCTGGTTGTCATCAGCAGCAGTAGAGGGGATGGTGGTCTGGTTGTCATCAGCAGCAGTAGCAGAGTTACACCTGGGTCTCTCTCTCTTTCTCTCTCTCTCTCTCTCTCTCCCTCTCTCTCTCTCTCTATCTCATTTCAAGTCTCTGACAATCTCCTGGGATTTCACAACTATAGGATCCACTTTTCACTGACATTGAGTTGTTCTGTTATAACTCAATAGTTCATCCTGCCCTGTGGTATTCCACGTGTGACTGACTTTAAAGTCAACAAGGGCAAGGGTGGCAGGTAGCCTAGTGGTTAGGAGCGTTGGGCCAGTTACCAAAAGGTTGCTGGATCAATTCCTTGAGCCGACTAGATGAAAAATCTGTCAATGTAATCTTGAGCAGGGCATTTTACCCTAGTTGCTCTGGATAAGAGTGTAAAAGTACTTTAAACTACTACTTAAGTACTTTTTTGGGGTAACTTTACTATTTATTTTTGACTACTTTTACTTCCCTAAATTCCTGAAGAAAAAAATGTACTTTTTACTCCATACATTTTCCCTAACACCCAAAAGTACTTTACAGGAAAATGGTCCACTTGTCAAGAGAACATCCCATGTCATGTACTGCCTCTGATCTGGATGACTCACTAAACACAAATGCTTTGTTTGTAAATTAATGTCAGAGTGTTGTTGTGTGCCCCTGGCTATCCGTAAATTAAAAAAAACTAGAAATTGTGCTGTCTGGTTTGCATAATATGAGGAATTAGAAATTATAATTACTTTTACTTTTGATACGTAAGTACATTTTAGAAATTCCATTTACTTTTGATACTTAAGTATATTTAAAACCAAGTACTCTTAGACTTTTACTCAAGTCATTTTTACTGGGTGACTTTCACTTTTACTTGAGTCATTTTCTATTAAGGTATCTTTACTTTGACTCAAGTATGACTTTTGAGTTTGTTTTCCACCACTGGTAAAAGGGGGGAAAGAAGAGTGGAGAAGTGGATTTGTAAGGATAAAGGAAAGAGGATGGAAGGAGGTCTAAATCTCCAGCTCTGTTGAGGCTCAGGCTCCATTAATCCTGATAGATCCCTCCTTTATTTATGTTTCATTTCCTCCTCTCTTCCTCTGAGAGAGCAAGGGGAAGAGAACCCACCAGCCGTGGTTCCGCCTCTACTCTCTCTTTCCCATAACCACCGTTGGTCCCTGCGCTCACAGCCTTCCGTCTTTCTATGTGGTTTGTGAAAGATTGTGTCTGTGCATTGAGTGCCTATGTGTGTTTTCTTTGTGTTTCCCCAGAGGTCTATTTTTTCCTGAAACTGTCCCATGTTGAGTATCAGCCCCCAGTCTCCCCCTGGCTCTGCCTGCAAATCTAATAGAAAGTTCATGTTGGGTAAGTGGGCCACGGTGGGTTAATTGAGTCTAATAGAAAGTTAATATTGGGTAAGTGGGCCACGGTGGGTTAATTGAGTCTAATAGAAAGTTAATGTTGGGTAAGTGGGCCACGGTGGGTTAATTGAGTCTAATAGAAAGTTAATGTTGGGTAAGTGGACCACGGTGGGTTAATTTAGTGTAATAGAAAGTTAATGTTGGGTAAGTGGACCATGGTGGATTATTTATGTCTAATAGAAAGTTAATGTTGGGTAAGTGGGCCACGGTGGATTAATTATGTCTAATAGAAAGTTAATGTTGGGTAAGTGGACCACAGTGGGTTAATTGAGTCTAATAGAAAGTTAATGTTGGGTAAGTGGGCCACGGTGGGTTAATTGAGTCTAATAGAAAGTTAATATTGGGTAAGTGGGCCACGGTGGGTTAATTGAGTCTAATAGAAAGTTAATGTTGGGTAAGTGGGCCACAGTGGGTTAATTGAGTCTAATAGAAAGTTAATGTTGGGTAAGTGGACCACAGTGGGTTAATTGAGTCTAATAGAAAGTTAATGTTGGGTAAGTGGACCACGGTGGATTAATTATGTCTAATAGAAAGTTAATGTTGGGTAAGTGGGCCACAGTGGGTTAATTAAGTCTAATAGAAAGTTAATGTTGGGTAAGTGGGCCACAGTGGGTTAATTGAGTCTAATAGAAAGTTAATGTTGGGTAAGTGGGCCACAGTGGGTTAATTGAGTCTAATAGAAAGTTAATGTTGGGTAAGTGGGCCACAGTGGGTTAATTGAGTCTAATAGAAAGTTAATGTTGGGTAAGTGGGCCACAGTGGGTTAATTGAGTCTAATAGAAAGTTAATGTTGGGTAAGTGGGCCACAGTGGGTTAATTGAGTCTAATAGAAAGTTCATGTTGGGTAAGTGGGCCACAGTGGGTTAATTGAGTCTAATAGAAAGTTAATGTTGGGTAAGTGGGCCACAGTGGGTTAATTGAGTCTAATAGAAAGTTAATGTTGGGTAAGTGGGCCACAGTGGGTTAATTGAGTCTAATAGAAAGTTAATGTTGGGTAAGTGGGCCACAGTGGGTTAATTGAGTCTAATAGAAAGTTCATGTTGGGTAAGTGGGCCACAGTGGGTTAATTGAGTCTAATAGAAAGTTAATGTTGGGTAAGTGGGCCACAGTGGGTTAATTGAGTCTAATAGAAAGTTAATGTTGGGTAAGTGGGCCACAGTGGGTTAATTGAGTCTAATAGAAAGTTAATGTTGGGTAAGTGGGCCATGGTGGATTAATTAAGTCTAATAGAAAGTTAATGTTGGGTAAGTGGACCACGGTGGGTTAATTGAGTCTAATAGAAAGTTAATGTTGGGTAAGTGGGCCACAGTGGGTTAATTGAGTCTAATAGAAAGTTAATGTTGGGTAAGTGGGCCACAGTGGGTTAATTGAGTCTAATAGAAAGTTAATGTTGGGTAAGTGGGCCACAGTGGGTTAATTGAGTCACAACAGGAGGACAGAAGATTTTGAAAGCTTGTCATTTTTTTTCTTCTGTTATTGTCTAGGAGTGGATTACTTCCATTCATACTGACAGTCCGACCCAGTGCTCTGTGAAATGACCCCTTTAATTTCAGACATGTTTAGTTTTTTCTTGTTCTGTGAAATCTATAGTCCAGATAGAGCTGTTACTATGTGTAGCAGAGCCAGAGGCATATACAGAGAACGATGGAGAGACAGAGAAGAAGTTAATGGGAGGCATATAGAGAGAAAGATAGAGAGACAGAGAAGAAGTGAATGGGAGGCATATAGAGAGAAAGACAGAGACAGAGAAGAAGTGAATGGGAGGCATATAGAGAGAAAGATGGAGAGACAGAGAAGAAGTGAATGGGAGGCATATAGAGAGAAAGACAGAGAGACAGAGAAGAAGTGAATGGGAGGCATATAGAGAGAAAGACAGAGAGACAGAGAAGAAGTGAATGGGAGGCATATAGAGAGAAAGATGGAGAGACAGAGAAGAAGTGAATGGGAGGCATATACAGAGACAGATGGAGAGACAGAGAAGAAGTGAATGGGAGGCATATAGAGAGAAAGATGAAGAGACAGAGAAGAAGTGAATGGGAGGCATATACAGAGAAAGATGGAGAGACAGAGAAGAAGTGAATTCACCCCCATGTGCTTCTGATCAACATCTTGTCCCTGTTCATAATACCTCAGTCTATATCTAGTTTAAGTGTCTGGTGTTAGTATCTCATAGCGTCTCGGCGTCGTGTTGATGTTTGTTTGGGTTTACACACTATGGGAGAGAGAAGTGCTCAGTCTTAACACTAGAGGGTTATTCTTATTCCACCTCTGCTCAGCTTAAACCATTTAACCTCCCTCTAATACCAAAAACAAACATCTACTGGAGGGGAGCTAGCTTTCCATCCCCCCTTGAGGGTTTGCTGCTGAGGTTCATTCAAACTCTGTTATGTCTCTATTGAGTGACATGGCTTAAACCAATCTGCCATTTTCACGACCTTTAACCCTAAACATGGGAGCTACTCAGCTCACAAGCTTTTCCTGGTTGGTTACTAAGACCATGCATCACCGTGGTGTCACCCAGGGCGTATACTCAATCCATTTGGATTTTTGTCACAGGCTCTTCTATGGGAAATCCATTTAACCAGGTAGCATGCTAATCAACGTGACTGATTTTCCTCATAGATAATTGAGGATAATTCAGTCCCATGCCCTTCTCTCAGATAATAACTATGTGTGACAAGGTTACAATGCTAGTTTCCTATTCCCTGTGGTGATTTGGAGTGGTAATAACCTCTGTTGATTTGAAAGAGATGGAATTACAGTCTGTTCATAATAGAGGTCTGTCAGCATCACCTCTTTCCCTGTGGAGTATCATCATCACTCATCCCCTTCCCTCTCCACATCCTCCTGACATGCACAATCCCAAACCACAGAACAGGTGAGCCCTTGTTCTAATGGCCTCGTCGTTGTTCTTCGGGCTCTGGTCAACACCTGATATCCATTAAAAAGCAGTGGTCTCCAAAATGTCTTACTTTCATTCCATGATCCATATACTGATCTTATCTAAGTTAGTGCTCAGTTCTATGGTGTCAATGAAGTTTCCATAGTTCCCATCTGATCAAAGTATGGCCCTGCTCAGCTGGGATGCTCTGTGGCTCACAGACAGAGAAGGTCACCGGGTGGGGCTTAGGGACCGTGGTGTGAAGATGTCAGACTTCAAGGTCCGTCTGAGCACCCTGTGTCACCTGGCATTGTGGTCCAGACTGGGGGGATGGAGGGCGATACAGCAGGGTGCCTTAAGGGGGTGGACTGGCACCCTTTGAAGCTGGTTGGTTTGAGAAGCTGTAGCTGTATGGCCTCCATAGAAATGCTACCCTGCTTCCAAGCCCCATTTGATTCCAGAGTAACATGAGAGGTTCTGTAGCAGCCAGTCAACGATGGACAGACTCGTCTGATTGGTCGGAACAGGAAGCAACCGTGAGCCAGGGGTCAGAAACAGAACACTTTTCTCAGAGCGGTGACTATTGGATTAGTGTTTTATGCAGACCAGAAAGCCAGAGGAGCATAGATAAACAAACACACAGTCACCACACGCACACACACGCACACACACACACTACATTTTCTCCCCCTGCTGTGCCTGTGAAGTTTACTCTGTTTTCTCTCATACACAGTCACAGGTTAATGCACCTTAATGCAACATAAAATATGGCAGTGACGTTTTGATTTTGATTTCATGGTCGGGGCAGATGTGTATACATGAAAATGGATATGTGAAGTACACTAATAGCTGTTCAGTAGTTGAGTCACACTGTCCACCACATTGACCTTTCTATATTTACATTCACTTCTTTCTTTTTTTGTGCTCAGTCTGCCAAAGCTAGACATCTCCACTTCAGGGAGATGAATAGAAACATCCAGGTTTATTGCACTTTGTATCTTTATCTCTCCCCCCCACTCGGTCTCTTTAGCTCTCTCCCCCTCACTCTGTCTCTTTACCTCTCTCCCCTCACTCTGTCTCTTTACCTCTCTCCCCCTCACTCGGTCTCTTTAGCTCTCTACCCCTCACTCTGTATCTTTAGCTCTCTCCCCCTCACTCTGTCTCTTTACCTCTCTCCCCCTCACTCTGTCTCTTTACCTCTCTCCCCCTCACTCGGTCTCTTTACCTCTCTCCCCCTCACTTTGTCTCTTTACCTCTCTCACCCTCACTCTGTCTCTTTACCTCTCTCCCCCTCACTCTGTATCTTTAGCTCTCTCCCCCTCACTCTGTCTCTTTATCTCTCTCACTCTGTCTCTTTACCTCTCCCCCCCCACTCTGTATCTTTACCTCTCTCCCCCTCACTCTGTCTCTTTACCTCTCTCACTCTGTCTCTTTACCTCTCTCCCCCTCACTCTGTCTCTTTACTTCTCCCCCTCACTCTGTATCTTTACCTATATCTCCTCACTCTGTATCTTTACCTTTCTCCCCCTCACTCTGTATCTTTACCTCTCTCACTCTGTCTCTTTACCTCTCTCCCCCTCACTCGGTCTCTTAACCTCTCTCCCCCTCACTCTGTCTCTTTACCTCTCTCCCCCTCACTCGGTCTCTTTACCTCTCTCACTCTGTCTCTTTACCTCTCTCCCCCTCACTCTGTATCTTTACCTCTCTCACTCTGTCTCTTTACCTCTCTCCCCCCCACTCTGTCTCTTTACCTCTCTCCCCCTCACTCTGTCTCTTCACCACTCCCCCTCACTGTGTATCTTTACCTATCTCTCCTCACTCTGTATCTTTACCTTTCTCCCCCTCACTCTGTATCTTTACCTCTCTCACTCTGTCTCTTTACCTCTCTCCCCCTCACTCGGTCTCTTTACCTCTCTCCCCCTCACTCTGTCTCTTTACCTCTCTCCCCCTCACTCTGTCTCTTTACCTCTCTCCGCCTCACTCGGTCTCTTTACCTCTCTCCCCCTCACTCTGTCTCTTTACCTCTCTCCCCCTCACTCTGTATCTTTACCTCTCTCCCCCTAACTCTGTCTCTTTACCTCTCTCCCCCTCACTCGGTCTCTTAACCTCTCTCCCCCTCACTCTGTCTCTTTACCTCTCTCCCCCTCACTCGGTCTCTTTACCTCTCTCACTCTGTATCTTTACCTCTCTCCCCCTCACTCTGTCTCTTTACCTCTCTCCCCCTCACTCTGTCTCTTTACCTCTTTCCCCCTCACTCTGTCTCTTTACCTCTCTCCCACTCACTCGGTCTCTTAACCTCTCTCCCCCTCACTCTGTCTCTTTACCTCTCTCCGCCTCACTCTGTCTCTTTACCTCTCTCCCCCTCACTCTGTCTCTTTACCTCTCTCCCCCTCACTCGGTCTCTTTACCTCTCTCCCCCTCACTTTGTCTCTTTACCTCTCTCACCCTCACTCTGTCTCTTTACCTCTCTCCCCCTCACTCTGTATCTTTAGCTCTCTCCCCCTCACTCTGTCTCTTTACCTCTCTCACTCTGTCTCTTTACCTCTCTCCCCCTCACTCTGTCTCTTTACTTCTCCCCCTCACTCTGTATCTTTACCTATATCTCCTCACTCTGTATCTTTACCTTTCTCCCCCTCACTCTGTATCTTTACCTCTCTCACTCTGTCTCTTTACCTCTCTCCCCCTCACTCTGTCTCTTTACCTCTCTCCGCCTCACTTGGTCTCTTTACCTCTCTCCCCCTCACTCTGTCTCTTTACCTCTCTCCCCCTCACTCTGTATCTTTACCTCTCTCCCCCTCACTCTGTCTCTTTACCTCTCTCCCCCTCACTCGGTCTCTTAACCTCTCTCCCCCTCACTCTGTCTCTTTACCTCTCTCCCCCTCACTCGGTCTCTTTACCTCTCTCACTCTGTATCTTTACCTCTCTCACTCTGTCTCTTTACCTCTCTCCCCCCCACTCTGTCTCTTTACCTCTCTCCCCCTCACTCTGTCTCTTTACCACTCCCCCTCACTGTGTATCTTTACCTATCTCTCCTCACTCTGTATCTTTACCTTTCTCCCCCTCACTCGGTCTCTTTACCTCTCTCCCCCTCACTCTGTCTCTTTACCTCTCTCCCCCTCACTCTGTCTCTTTACCTCTCTCCGCCTCACTCGGTCTCTTTACCTCTCTCCTCCTCACTCTGTCTCTTTACCTCTCTCCCCCTCACTCTGTATCTTTACCTCTCTCCCCCTCACTCTGTCTCTTTACCTCTCTCCCCCTCACTCTGTATCTTTACCTCTCTCCCCCTCACTCTGTCTCTTTACCTCTCTCCCCCTCACTCGGTCTCTTAACCTCTCTCCCCCTCACTCTGTCTCTTTACCTCTCTCCCCCTCACTCGGTCTCTTTACCTCTCTCACTCTGTATCTTTACCTCTCTCACTCTGTCTCTTTACCTCTCTCCCCCCCACTCTGTCTCTTTACCTCTCTCCCCCTCACTCTGTCTCTTTACCACTCCCCCTCACTGTGTATCTTTACCTATCTCTCCTCACTCTGTATCTTTACCTTTCTCCCCCTCACTCGGTCTCTTTACCTCTCTCCCCCTCACTCTGTCTCTTTACCTCTCTCCCCCTCACTCTGTCTCTTTACCTCTCTCCGCCTCACTCGGTCTCTTTACCTCTCTCCTCCTCACTCTGTCTCTTTACCTCTCTCCCCCTCACTCTGTATCTTTACCTCTCTCCCCCTCACTCTGTCTCTTTACCTCTCTCCCCCTCACTCGGTCTCTTAACCTCTCTCCCCCTCACTCTGTCTCTTTACCTCTCTCCCCCTCACTCGGTCTCTTTACCTCTCTCACTCTGTATCTTTACCTCTCTCCCCCTCACTCTGTCTCTTTACCTCTCTCCCCCTCACTCTGTCTCTTTACCTCTTTCCCCCTCACTCTGTCTCTTTACCTCTCTCCCACTCACTCGGTCTCTTAACCTCTCTCCCCCTCACTCTGTCTCTTTACCTCTCTCCGCCTCACTCGGTCTCTTTACCTCTCTCCCCCTCACTCTGTCTCTTTTCCTCTCTCCCCCTCACTCTGTCTCTTTACCTCTCTCCCACTCACTCGGTCTCTTAACCTCTCTCCCCCTCACTCTGTCTCTTTACCTCTCTCCGCCTCACTCGGTCTCTTTACCTCTCTCCCCCTCACTCTGTCTCTTTACCTCTTTCCCCCTCACTCTGTCTCTTTACCTCTCTCCCACTCACTCGGTCTCTTAACCTCTCTCCCCCTCACTCTGTCTCTTTACCTCTCTCCGCCTCACTCGGTCTCTTTACCTCTCTCCCCCTCACTCTGTCTCTTTTCCTCTCTCCCCCTCACTCTGTATCTTTACCTCTCTCCCCCTCACTCTGTCTCTTTACCTCTCTCCGCCTCACTCGGTCTCTTTACCTCTCTCCGGTCCTCTCTGGTCCTCATGCAGGATCTGAGCTGGTCCTCATGCAGGATCTGAGCTGGTCCTCATGCAGGATCTGAGCAATTGGACTATTTGGGTTCCAGGGGAGCTATTTATTTGTGTGGTTTGACATGTTTCTGTCGTCTGGGGGGGTCAGAGCAGCACAGAAAACCGATATCACTGAAGTGTATTTATTTGTGTGGTTTGACATGTTTCTGTCGTCTGGGGGGGGGGGGTCAGAGCAGCACGGAACACCGATATCACTGAAGTGTATTTATTTGTGATGTTTGACATGTTTCTGTCGTCTGGGGGGGTCAGAGCAGCACAGAAAACCGATATCACTGAAGTGTATTTATTTATGATGTTTGACATGTTTCTGTCGTCTGGGTGGGTCAGAGCAGCACAGAAAACCGATATCACTGAAGTTTATTTATTTGTGTGGTTTGACATGTTTCTGTCGTCTGGGGGGGTCAGAGCAGCACAGAAAACCGATATCACTGAAGTGTATTTATTTATGATGTTTGACATGTTTCTGTCGTCTGGGTGGGTCAGAGCAGCACAGAAAACCGATATCACTGAAGTGTATTTATTTATGATGTTTGACATGTTTCTGTCGTCTGGGGGGGTCAGAGCAGCACAGAAAACCAATATCACTGAAGTGTATTTATTTATGATGTTTGACATGTTTCTGTCGTCTGGGTGGATCAGAGCAGCACAGAAAACCGATTTCACTGAAGTGTATTTATTTGTGATGTTTGACATGTTTCTGTCGTCTGGGGGGGTCAGAGCAGCACAGAAAACCGATATCACTGAAGTGTATTTATTTATGATGTTTGACATGTTTCTGTCGTCTGGGGGGTCAGAGCAGCACAGAAAACCGATATCACTGAAGTGTATTTATTTATGATGTTTGACATGTTTCTGTCGTCTGGGGGGGTCAGAGCAGCACAGAAAACCAATATCACTGAAGTGTATTTATTTATGATGTTTGACATGTTTCTGTCGTCTGGGGGGGTCAGAGCAGCACAGAAAACCAATATCACTGAAGTGTATTTATTTATGATGTTTGACATGTTTCTGTCGTCTGGGGGGGTCAGAGCAGCACAGAAAACCAATATCACTGAAGTTTATTTATTTGTGTGGTTTGACATGTTTCTGTCGTCTGGGGGGGTCAGAGCAGCACGGAAAACCGATATCACTGAAGTTTATTTATTTGTGTGGTTTGACATGTTTCTGTCGTCTGGGGGGGTCAGAGCAGCACAGAAAACCAATATCACTGAAGTTTATTTATTTGTGTGGTTTGACATGTTTCTGTCGTCTGGGGGGGTCAGAGCAGCACGGAAAACCGATATCACTGAAGTGTATTTATTTGCACTGGAGGCAAGGCAACCAGTCTCTTTACCTCTCCCTCTCTCTCTGTATCTTTAGTTCTCTCCCCCTCACTCTGTCTCTTTACCTCTCTCACTCTGTCTCTTTACCCCTCCCCCTCACTCTGTCTCTTTACCTCTCCCGCTCACTCTGTATCTTTAACCTCTCTCCCCCTCACTCTGTATCTTTACCTCTCTCCCCCTCACTCTGTCTCTTTACCTCTCTCCGCCTCACTCGGTCTCTTTACCTCTCTCCCCCTCACTCTGTCTCTTTACCTCTCTCCCCCTCACTCGGTCTCTTTACCTCTCTCACTCTGTCTCTTTACCTCTCTCCCCCTCACTCTGTATCTTTACCTCTCTCACTCTGTCTCTTTACCTCTCTCCCCCCCACTCTGTCTCTTTACCTCTCTCCCCCTCACTCTGTCTCTTTACCACTCCCCCTCACTGTGTATCTTTACCTATCTCTCCTCACTCTGTATCTTTACCTTTCTCCCCCTCACTCTGTATCTTTACCTCTCTCACTCTGTCTCTTTACCTCTCTCCCCCTCACTCGGTCTCTTTACCTCTCTCCCCCTCACTCTGTCTCTTTACCTCTCTCCCCCTCACTCTGTCTCTTTACCTCTCTCCCCCTCACTCTGTATCTTTACCTCTCTCCCCCTCACTCTGTCTCTTTACCTCTCTCCCCCTCACTCGGTCTCTTAACCTCTCTCCCCCTCACTCTGTCTCTTTACCTCTCTCCCCCTCACTCGGTCTCTTTACCTCTCTCACTCTGTATCTTTACCTCTCTCCCCCTCACTCTGTCTCTTTACCTCTCTCCCCCTCACTCTGTCTCTTTACCTCTTTGCCCCTCACTCTGTCTCTTTACCTCTCTCCCACTCACTCGGTCTCTTAACCTCTCTCCCCCTCACTCTGTCTCTTTACCTCTCTCCGCCTCATTCGGTCTCTTTACCTCTCTCCCCCTCACTCTGTCTCTTTACCTCTCTCCCCCTCACTCTGTATCTTTACCTCTCTCCTCCTCACTCTGTCTCTTTACCTCTCTCCGCCTCACTCGGTCTCTTTACCTCTCTCCCCCTCACTCTGTCTCTTTACCTCTCTCCCCCTCACTCTGTATCTTTACCTCTCTCCCCCTCACTCTGTCTCTTTACCTCTCTCCCCCTCACTCGGTCTCTTAACCTCTCTCCCCCTCACTCAGTCTCTTTACCTCTCTCCCCCTCACTCGGTCTCTTTACCTCTCTCACTCTGTATCTTTACCTCTCTCCCCCTCACTCTGTCTCTTTACCTCTCTCCCCCTCACTCTGTCTCTTTACCTCTTTCCCCCTCACTCTGTCTCTTTACCTCTCTCCCACTCACTCGGTCTCTTAACCTCTCTCCCCCTCACTCTGTATCTTTACCTCTCTCCCCCCACTCTGTATCTTTACCTCTCTCCCCCTCACTCTGTATCTTTACCTCTCTCCCCCTCACTCTGTCTCTTTACCTCTCCCTCTCTCTCCGTATCTTTAGCTCTCTCCCCCTCACTCTGTATCTTTACCTCTCTCACTCTGTCTCTTTACCTCTCTCCCCCTCACTCTGTCTCTTTACTTCTCCCCCTCACTCTGTCTCTTTACCTCTCCCCTCCTCACTCTGTATCTTTACATCTCACCCCCTCACTCTGTCTCTTTACCTCTCCCTCTCTCTCTGTATCTTTAGTTCTCTCCCCCTCACTCTGTCTCTTTACCTCTCTCACTCTGTCTCTTTACCCCTCCCCCTCACTCTGTCTCTTTACCTCTCCCGCTCACTCTGTATCTTTAACCTCTCTCCCCCTCACTCTGTCTCTTTACCTCTCTCACTCTGTCTCTTTACCTCTCTCCCCTCACTCTGTCTCTTTACCTCTCTCCCCCTCACTCTGTCTCTTTACCTCTCCCTCTCTCTCTGTATCTTTAGTTCTCTCCCCCTCACTCTGTCTCTTTACCTCTCTCACTCTGTCTCTTTACCCCTCCCCCTCACTCTGTCTCTTTACCTCTCTCCCCCTCACTCTGTATCTTTACCTCTCTCCCCCCCACTCTGTATCTTTACCTCTCTCCCCCTCACTCTGTCTCTTTACCTCTCTCCCCCTCACTCTGTCTCTTTACCTCTTTCCCCCTCACTCTGTCTCTTTACCTCTCTCCCACTCACTCGGTCTCTTTACCTCTCCCCCTCACTCTGTATCTTTACCTCTCTCCCCCTCACTCTGTCTCTTTACCTCTCCCTCTCTCTCTGTATCTTTAGCTCTCTCCCCCTCACTCTGTATCTTTACCTCTCTCACTCTGTCTCTTTACCTCTCTCCCCCTCACTCTGTGTCTTTACTTCTCCCCCTCACTCTGTCTCTTTACCTCTCCCCTCCTCACTTTGTATCTTTACCTCTCTCCCCCTCACTCTGTCTCTTTACCTCTCCCTCTCTCTCTGTATCTTTAGCTCTCTCCCCCTCACTCTGTCTCTTTACCTCTCTCACTCTGTCTCTTTACCTCTCTCCCCTCACTCTGTCTCTTTACTTCTCCCCCTCACTCTGTATCTTTACCTCTCTCCGCCTCACTCTGTCTCTTTAAATCTCTCCCCCTCACTCGGTCTCTTTACCTCGCTCCGCCTCACTCGGTCTCTTTACTTCTCTCCCGCCTCACTCTATTTTTCCACTGATGAGCGTCCAGCTCACATCCCTTCTCTGTTCATAAGTGAGATGAGAGACACATGGAGCAGGTCAATGTCACTGCAGGTTTTTTGTCATCAAGTCAAAGCAGGACAGTTTTTGTGCAGGACAGAGCGGAGCAGAGAGCCAGCCCAGCTCTAATGGGCGCCATAATTAAAAAAGCTTTTAGAACAGGGTGTGCCTCTGGGAGAGGAGGCAGGGTCTGGGGGTGGGGTGGGGGGGCACATGAGTGATCAGAGCAGGACAATTTCAGATTAAAAACACAGACTCATCTATGGACAGGAAGGGAGGGGTTGAGGAGAGGTAGAGGATGGCTTCAGACTTGGTCTAAGTGGCTCTATTTGTTTTTACACAGATATTGGTGTGGGGTCATAGTGATGTCTCTAATGTCCACCACTAGATGGAGTTTAAGACTCTGCACAATGAGAACACTGCAGCTGCTTCATTCCATAACATACAGTATCAATCCCATGACGTAATTACCAGTATTTTGATTATAGGCCCAGGTCCATAGCCACAGGGCCCCCAATCAAACTTTTCATGTTTGCATGTCCGGAAAACGTTTATTTTGCTTGCCAACCACTGTAAATATTGTTTGAAGAGCATAGACATGGTTCCTCAGCCTTTGAAGCTGCTTCCAGCCAATGATAACGGCACCACAGTCTAATGCAAACATGGTCAACATAAATATTTATCAGGACCAGAAGAGAAACGACGTGTTAGATAGTGTGGAAATAGATTTCTGAATGAGGTCCAGCATGCATGTATGAGGTTGGTAGCTATGACTACTGGACTGCAAGACTGTAGTGCATATACACAC